>NW_009258671.1:8035931-8075504 GCF_000687185.1 Egretta garzetta
GGGCGGGCAGGGGAGAGGCCGGGCTTCCCCTGCCCGCGGGGTGGGGAGCGGGCGGTTCCTCCCGGGGTCGTGGAACTCTTTTTGTCTCGCTTTGGGATCTGCCTGTGCCCGGAACTAATGAGCCTGGTGCAGCCCCAGATAGTACCGCAGCTTTAATTAATAATAAAAGGCTCGTAGGCTTAAAGGATGTCACTTGCAACTTTCTCTTCCATTACACGTGCTCTTGCCTGCATCTCCTCTGCTTCCACCCTGACTTGCTCTGGAGCCGGTTTTTTGGTTTCCCTTTAACTTTTATTTCTGTTTCCCCCTCACAAACTTCCACTATTTTTCCAGTATGTTGGTTTTTGTTCGTCGTCCTCCCCCTCCCTCCCCCCAAGCTAACTTCTCTCCACAGGACCCATTTTAACCCGCCCTTCTCCCTTTTTTTTTTTTTTTTCCCCCCCTAACAGTTGTACTTTTAAATTGCTACGGTGGCTATTCTGTCATCTGCAATAGGAATGCGTTGCTTATGATCTTCTGATAGTATCTCTTACAAGTCTTGTATTTGAGGTTTCTATAGGCGCTCTGAAGTTTCCGTATGGTAAATGCCAGTGTCTGCGTAAAAAGCTCGCTTTTGAAAAGAAAAAAAACTTTTTGTAAAGTTGTCACGCTTTTAAATAATCTCAGAAGCTGTTCTTATTCATGCCGTTTAGGCGGGTTAGGTATATGTGGAAAAAATTATGCTGGCTCAAGCCTCTTTTGATACTTTGAAGTATTAAACCTCTCATTTTTACAAGGGTTGACATCAAAGGTACTTAATCCTGCAAAGACTTCTGCCCATGTTTAACTTTTTTCGCTGACCGGTCCTATCGGCTTCAGTGCAATTACATCTAATGCATAGCCTTTCCAGGAAACTCCACCGCCTGCCCAGGTCTGCTGCTGTGCTATTAAAGTCATTTAAGAGTTTTGTTGTCAACTTTGCTTGTTTAAAATACAGTGTGTGCATGTATTAATAGACGTGTGTGTGTGTGTGTGTGTGTATCGAGTCACAGAGCTGCTTAGTTCTTCGCAGAATCGAGGCTGAAAATCTGACTTGTAGCACAAAACTATCTGACTTTTAAGAAAATACCTTCCTTCTTCCCCTTAAACCCATTATATGCTTTAAGGCTGTAAAGCCTTAGTTGTCAAATATGTTTGCTCCAGAAACTGTAATTTTCGTCTTTATGTGAAATAGCAAGCATGCACTTTATCAGAAATAGCAGCTTCATGTTTTAATATAAAGAAATGACTTTTTTTTTATGTCAGCAGCATTCTAGTAATCGTGACTTCATATAAATTCTTTTAAGCTTTGTTCATTTTTGCCTTTACCTTTCATTTCTCCATTACCCTAACAGTCATCCCAAGGAAAAAGAGGCAATATTTTCCTTAACCTATGCTGTTGCCTGTAATGGATGTTTTGAAGAGGAAAGAACTTTTCTGTCTGTACAGAAATACCCCTCTCCATTCGTATAAAAGTACTCAAGTGAAAGCCAAGAAGCTCAGGTACGTTTAATGTAGGTGGCAAAAGTTGCTGATGACAAATTTCAATAAAACCACTCTTTCTCTGTTTCGCTGCAGTACAGTTTTCCACTGGTGCTCCTTGTACTGGCATCTTGCTACGGATGCAGACTGACCGCGTGGAGGAGAGCTGAACGCTACCTCTCCCCTGCTCTGCGGAAAGTTTCCCTGCGCCATGCCTGCACAGTGATGCAAAGCTTTCAGATTCAGAGTCCAGCTCTGTGGTTGTATTTTTGGTTTGCTTTCTGGCAGGCGAAAAACTCTAAAAGCTCGCAGACTGTCAGAAAACGCTGTACTTGGTTACAGTGCTATAAATCCCTTACCTGACTGGAGTTAGTCCAGGAGTGAGTGAAATCCTAGCTCTGCTGCGGACAACCAGAGGTTCGCTGCTGGCATCAGCAGCGCCAGGGTTTTTCTGGGGGGGAAACGAGGAGCATTCTCTATCCCCAAAAGGTCACTGTATCGATGAAGCGTCTTTTAACGTTTGTCCTCAGATGTGTGAACATTTGGATTACAGAATGAAAAACTTCTCAGGGGAACAGCCAGTGTTACTGTACTGATTCCGTATTTTTCACTTAAATGGAATTCCTAATACGTAATATTCTAGTGGTATTAGTGCAGCTTTTACTTTTCTCTCGGGCAGTTCCACAACAGAAAACATCAGAGCAAACAAAACTCTGCTATTCCAAATGATCCGCTGTCTTTGGTAGCTCAGTGGAAAAAGCAAGTAAATAAGTAGCAGTAGGTTATGACTTTCCTGACCAAATTCAAGAGGAAGAAATTACTTTTTATCTTGGTCCAAAGGAGGAAATTGTTCCAAGAAGTAAAAATGCAGAAACTCTGCAAACAGACAAAAAATTTCGCTACTCAAACTACCGGCCATCCCATTTCCACTGTTCTCCCTATATGCATTAACAGGAGTTGGTTTTGTGCATCTTTCCACGTGAGGTATGCTAGGATTTTCCTAATAAACTGTCAAACCTGTCTATTTGTGTGTACCCGAAAAAAAAAAAAGCTAAGGAAAAATAAGGGTTACTGCTTATTTCAGTCTAAGCTGAGATAAATATGAAATGCTTGGAAAATTGAATGTTTATCTCCTACTGGAAAACTTGCATTTTAATTTAGGGTTTGGGGCTTTTCTAAGTAAATACAGAAAAAACTTGTGTCCCTGTGATAGGCTTGCAAGGACCAATCGGCCCATGCCACTCACCTCCCCCAGGAGCAACACTATGCTAAATTTATTTAAATAACTGCAAATTTTAGAAAGTAAATATGGAAGCATATACAAAGGATCAGACATTCAAGATCAGCTTCCAAAGGAGAGTTACAGGAAAATCATCTGGGGAAAAGCAGTGAGAGTATTCCTTCCCTGCCTCATTTACTAATTTTCTGAAAACGCACCTACCAAAACTTAAAAAATCCCCCCCCTTCATCAGATTACGTTATTTAGATGAGCTATTATGTATTTTTTCTTTGTAACAACCATTTTTACTTTATACCCCCGTGAAGACACTGATAAAGGAGTGTTGGCAGAAGCAAAGATTAGGATATGAGAGATTAAAAAAATCCTTAACAAAACCTACATCTGCTGCATCCTATTTCTGCCAGATTAATTAAAAGAATAGTCTTGGTTTTTAAAGAGAGGGAAAATCTGCATTTTGAGAATCAGTCAGCATAACATATTCCCTGAGACTTTTGAAATGATGAATAATAAGGAACTAAGCAAGCTTTGGACACTGGAGCTGCAAACATGTGCTGATACAATGGAAGGGCCAAAAGAGAAAAGAAAAAGAAAAAAATACTGGCTTTAAATGCTGGAAAGCAGGTCGCTGCTTCTCATCCGCAGCGTAGCAGTCCCCACAATCCACCAATTCTGAAGCAGCGCCTTTTCAATAGCAACACAACTTTCATTTTCACTGCAGGATGCCACAGGCAAACCGGAGTTTGAAATATGTATGCCAGTCACATGCAAACACACCACAGTGTGCTGGAAAGCTGCCGCTTGTTTATGATTCCCCATTTGTACGTGGCACGGTCTCAACTATTCAAAGCCGAGCTAGTATTTCTTCCGTATCTATCAAAATAACTCTGGCCCCTTCCATTTTTTCATACGTGCGAGCCCTCTCCCCAGCCCCTCCTTGTCTTTCAAGGTCTGTGCTGTGAAGGTTTGCAGGTGGGCTGCAAGCGGGCAGCAGTTTCAGCCTCCCCTGCTAGCAGCTACTCCAACGCTCCTTCTCCCCATCACCTACCACCAACCATTCTGCTCAGCGAATAAAGAGATGGAAAGAGCAAAGGGAGAAAGGATTTGAAGGCGCTGGGCTGTCGTGATGCACACGCTGAGCAGCGCGGTACACGTGCGTGCGCACGGGCTCCAGCCGGGCTCAGCGCGGGCAGCATCGCTCTCGGCGTGAGCTTTCGGTTCCTTCCTTTCCACTCTGCTGCTGCAGCTCACATCGCATCTTCGAATCCTCACCGATCTGATGTCAACTTTACTCCGCACGTGCCTCTCAAATAAGCATGGCTATATTCCACAACAGGGGAATACTCCACTGCTGGGTGCTCTTTGCCACGGCGGTGATTTAAAATAGACACGTGCCTCTCAACAAACCTTTGCATTTTCCCAATAAAATATGAGACCTGTTTAAAAAGGACCTAAAATTCACTGACCATCACATTTATATTTCAACACCTACGTGCTGTAGATAGAGACTTCAGTCCATTAATCTTTCTAGAACGATGCTCTCCTGACAAAGCAGTTTTGCTGGGAAAAACTGGAATTGTTTTCAGAGCAATATCAGTTCTTTTCCTTAGTGGCCCCATGGCTACGAGAAAACATTTGGCGTAACCCTCAGAGTTTATTTAGCTTGCGGAAGACTGGCAATCCACTTTCAAACCAAAATGATGGCTTGTCCATTAATAATTTAACGTTCGGCACTAATCTGAGGCCCTGCATGCAAAACAGCTGAGCAGACTTCTCCAGCAATGAGGGCCGTGACCTCTGTTCATGTGCTCGATTGTCACAATAACATTCTCTTGAACAACGGAATATTTAATATTCAGAGAGTGACAACACACAAATGCATTGTGGCCAGGCCACCAGCTATGGCATTTTAGTATAGTGTCTTAGGATTTGGGGAGAATCCTACGGACTTCCATGTATTTCTCATGTATTTCCAAGTCACTACTTGCACGCGTGGCTGAGACTGCCCGAGCTGCGCCTTCAGTCATGAACCAACCGCCTGCATAACTTTACACGCCGAAACAGAAACGAGCAGGGCTTCGGCTGCACGTACACGTGTACGCAGACACGGGCACTCACTGGAGACTGGAGGGTGTTTATGGAGGCGAAAGGCTCTGTGGTCTGCATTTTATCCCCCGCCTCCCATAAAAAACGCATCCCTTTGCATACAACCCTTGGGCACCAGGTTGCCTGAGCCCAAAGAGACGATGTTAAACTGCAGTTTCATCCAACTGAGGATGAAGACCCTCACACGCACGGAAAAGTTTTATGCGCTGTTCCTCAAACACTGCATGTCAGACGTCAGGGTGTTCAAGACATGCAACCGAGGAGGAGGAAGAGGAGGAGGAGGGTTTTTAAGGGAGGCTGGGGTAGTTCCCCCTGCCAATCTCTCGGTAAATGACCTGTCAGATTGATGGAAGCGCTCTCCCTGCAACGCCCAAGCTGGGGCAGGGGGGGAAGGGAGAAGGGAGGGGGGGAGAAAGGAGGAAAGGGAGGAGAAATTAACTCGACAGAAGTATTTTTAATGACCCTCAGGGAGGGGTCACCACGGCGTGGGATGATGCGCGGTACCTGGGGGCAAGAAGCCTTCCTCCTCCTCTTCCTCCTCCCAGGACGCCCCCTCCGCTGCTCTGTGCAGCTAAACCCCGTGTGTGCACACACATACGCCCCCCGGCCCTCTCCTAAAGACACCCTCCCCCGCAAAAAAAATTGCAGTTAATGACCGAGGAGGTAGTGGCTGCCCGACTGGGTGGCACTGGGCTGGTTGTTAGTTTCTGTCAGAAGGATTAAAAAATAAAAATGGTTTCTTCTTTTTCTCCTTTTTTTTTTTTTTGACAACTTCCTGCCTGCCTGTCATTAGAAGTAAGAAGGTAAGGCTGTATTCCTCTCTCTCAGAGCGCAGTTAATTAGCCAGCGCTGCGGCAGGCTCTAGGATTTAAATTCAAAGTGGAACTCATTCTAATCAAAACTGCAGCAAACGGGGGGTTTTGTTTGACTTTAACCCCAAAGTCAGTTGTTGCACCACTGATGTACATCCACACCGCATTGCCAGCAGAGCGCTTGCAGCATCCTGCT
The DNA here is from genome assembly GCF_000687185.1 of Egretta garzetta. NCBI lineage: Eukaryota > Metazoa > Chordata > Aves > Pelecaniformes > Ardeidae > Egretta > Egretta garzetta. Next base: position 8,041,783 of record NW_009258671.1, read on the forward strand.
ATCGGTGTGAAATATTTAATCGGCGCAAGGATCCAAGCGGCGCAGCGGAGGGGAGTCTGGCGTGTGCATTAATTCACTTTCATTTGAAAAGCAGTAAAGCAGTTAAGCCAAAGAATGACAAACGCCGCCTGGAACAGAAGAGGGGAACAACCCCTCCCCCTAAACATACCCCCCAAAATCCCCTCTCAAATTAATTACATTGGGTAATTGTTTGTTTTTTAATCTTTGACTCTTTTTAAGCTAGAAGGATGGCTGAATGATTACCCCTTCTGTGTATGACATTAATTAGAAAGAAAGCAAATGCCAGGAAATAATGAAACAGTCTTTCTATTAAGGTGCAATGGCTTTGGATTTTCGGACCAGCCACGTTCTCCAGGAAAGGCTTCCATTAGTATTATTGGTATTAAAAATCTGTTCTAGAAGCATTCCCGAGCTTTTCTACACATCAGCAATTTTATATAGTGCAGAAGCACACTGCAGCGTACAAAAGCTAAACTTTTGCCGCTACCAAATCTACCCTTGCATTTCTCACTTACTCTCTGAAGACAATCAAGTTCCCTATCTCCTCGATACCATAACGAGAACATTGACATGCAGTTTTCTTTCACAAGGGATCATTTACCACGTGAACGTTACGTGAACAAACTTGTACAATCCTGCCAGCAAAAACAACGCGCAGAAAAAGCGACGACAGGCAACGATTGAAGTTGCACCCAAAAAAAGCCCCCAACCCCGGCTCATCAGTCTGATGCAGCCAAAACTCTCAGCATGGCCGCTTTCCAGGACAGGGCAACAACGAAGAATTAGCAGATTTATGTAAAGAGAGAATTTTCCGAACTGGTAAATACCCTAATAATGGTAACAGGGGGCTTAGAAAAGCACATATTCGCTCAAGTGCAATTAGCCTTTAATTTCTGAAGCCATTAAACAGCTTGCTGACTGAAAAAAACAACGTGTTTTCAACTGTATTGCTAACTGGCAATCCGCTCGTCAAAGCTCGGCATTATCTGCTTAGTGACTTGTAAACAGCACTTTTTAACTAACAAGGAGTAGGGGGGAAAGAGGACGATATTTAATGAGAAAAGTCAGATTCGTATTATGGAACATTCTGGAAGTGCCCGTGCATCTTGAAGGAGAGGAGGAGGGGGAGCTAGGGTTTTTGTGTTGGTTTTTTTTTTTTTTTTAATAACCTCACAAATAATCCCTCCTCCTTTCTCTCTCTCAAACCATGTCAATGATCAAGGAAATGAGAACAAGGCGCTTGATTCACAGCTGACTCTCTCTTCTTGTTACATCAGATCAAGAAGGAGCAGTCTAACAAGGGGGCCGATTTCTGCAGGGGAAACAAATATACAAGCTGGCATTTTGTCTCCTACTCCTATTAATTAGCCCGCTTTTCTGTCAGAAACAGAGCTTTTAAAACTTGCAACTGGAGTCACACATCTGCCCACTTGCACGTACGCTGCCTGTACGCACCCAGAAAATTAAATATTATGCATGTGGGATAAAACCCTCCCCAAAAAAATCTTCAAGGAAGGAGTGGTTGGTTTCCGATTTTGTTTGATGGATGGATCCCTATTCTTTCCCTTAATCCCAAGAAAAACTGCGTAGGGAACTACTAATAGCAAGGCGCAGCCCGCGCTACAGCCCCTGTTAATGGCAGCCTTTGGATGGGGCGCGTTGTGCTCCGGATCAGGTCCGTAGCGGCGAGCGTGCAGCTCAGTCTGCACATCTCCGAAACGCTGCTTTTAAACCCAAACTTACAACAAAGGAAAACTTCGGCTCGATCTCACTTCCGAATAAACCAGAAAGCACCCAGGCATCCTCTTGCAGGTCAGAGGAGGGTTTAAATGGCTCCCCGCTGTGTAACATGGGTTCTCCCCTAGCCCCAAAGCCAGAGCCCTACTTGCCATTAGCAACTCAGAATTTACATCCTTTTGCTGTTGCCAGCTGAAGTTTTCCCATGATTTACCATGACCTGTGCATTCAAGAGGACCTCTTTAATGTTAAAATCCAAACCCAACTCTCCACAAACAAACAGGAAAAACCCCTAAACCTGAGTGTACACCACATAAACACTAATGTGCTTCTAATTTAAGTTTTGAAAAAACAAAGGCAGAGTGATTTAAAGGCCAAGAGCATGCAGCTCAGCATATGGAGCCACAGTAAGTGCCCTAGAACAAGTTGAATGTTTCCATTGTGTGAGAGCCTCATTCATTATAGCTACAAGATGCAGCGCAGACATTTGCATTTTTAGAGGGGCATCTTGTCATTTTTAGATAAATCATGGGATCCAGACCCTTTCTAAATGGCATCAAAGCTCACATTTCTTGGTAATCCTGCCTCCCTTTGTTTCTGTATTCTGCCTCGCTATTTTCTTTGCCTCTGCATGAATGTCATTAAAGTTTTGCATCCTAGTACGCCTCCAGACCAAGATCTGAACTCAGGGGCTTCTCATTTTTGCTTAAAAATGCGCTGCTTCCTGTGATCAAGCAAGGCAAAAAGAGGTGCAACTGCATGCAATCAGAAAAATAAACAATAAGTTAGAGTAATTTATTGCATCCAGTTTCAAAGCTGCTGCCTCCTGATTCACATTCCCTCCCCTATTTTCCTCCCACCAATGCCCCCCCCCCGACCTGATAATAATTTCTTTGATTTCTCCCTCCTTCACCCCAGCTTAAAATCAAATTTGGAAATGCACATCTTCCTTGGTGTAGCAGAAAGAACTGGCAATACAATAAACTAAGCCAAATCCTTTTTTTTTTTTTTTTTTCTCTTTTTCCCAGATAACACAGAATCCTCCTGAAATGAACAAATGCAACTGTGAACAGATACAGACTTCCCATGGGATCAAACCATCAGTTCCTCGGTATACATATAAAGAAGAAAGAAGTTAAATGGTTGCATTTCCCCCAAGGGAAGGCAGAGCTTCAGTTGTGAAGTATTCCCATCAGAAATTCTGGGTAAGTTGCAAGGAAAAAAAAAAAAAAAAACCTCTGCCTCCTCTCCAGATCTTGTCTAGACATTTCCCCAGCAATTCTACATATGCACATTTCATCCCGACAGCACGAGCTTTTAGTATTACTGTGTTACTCTGGAGTGATTACTGTTTTCCAATGGCAGGCATATTTGCATGGTAGTCATGAAACTCCTCGGAGCAACCTTTCAATTTTCTGACACTCCAAAGTATAGCTTTGGTGAAAGCAAACAAAGCGGAAGGAGAAATAAAAGAGCCCAAACTGAGTGCCTACATCTAGGCACCTCGGTCCAAATCCAGGCTCTTGCATGCACACAGGCAACTGCCAACTGGCCCAGGGGCAGCCATGGCCAGAGGCAAAGTCACCCTGTGCTTGTGCACCCTGAACCCAGGTGACCCTGCTCAATTTTTGGCAGTGAATGTTGGCACAAGAATGAAACTGAGCTCTAGATTTCATCACAAAACCTGAAGAGAGGGCTCAGTTCAGAGGACAGAAGAGGAAGGCAACATTATGAACAAGTTTTTTGCAAAACCCATCAGCTGTTAGCACACCTTACTAATGAAAAACCCGAATGGCTAGGCAGCAGAGCGAGTAATGTCCTTCCTCCCCAGCCTCTGGCTGGTCCCGTTTCTACTTCTGGTTAAGCACATCAGAACTGAAATGTAATCGGAGGTGTTTTCTAAGATTTAGATAAATCCCTTTGCCTCAGTTTCCCAACTTGATAAGGTGTCTTCCTCGCAAAGGTATTGACAAAATTAACGGGCTAGCATCTATTAAATGCTGCTTGTTTGTTATTAAAGGCAAGTTAAGTCATATGATCTCATCTTAATCCAAGAGGGTTATAGCTGTCAAATCAAAAGTAGAGCCCTATTGCACTGTTATCTAATCTTGCCTGCTGATATTTTCTAATGTCCTCCAAAGGAACCCTTGTGGAAATGAAGACGAGACTTCACAGCTCCGAGTATTTTTCTGGGGCTGTGTGTGCGGGCCTGGCCACAGACTGAACTAAGTGGAGGGCATGAAGTTAATTACATGTCTTTTCTTTTCCACAAGTTGCATAAAAAGCAATCTACAGACCCAGAAATGTAGCAAAGCCCAGAGCCAGAGATGACAAGCACACAACTGATAACTACACCTCTAAAAAGTGGTGCTACAAGTCTGAAGAAGAAAGGTGTTCAAGGAAGCTGGAAGGAATTAATAGGAGAGGAGACACGCGGGGGCCAAATTTCTCACAATAGCGCTCTTGGAGCTCTGCTTGTCTATGGACAGAAAAGGGTTGAAGTGGCAAGCCTCTGAGAGATTTTCCTTCTGCACGATAAGATAAAACAATTTATTATAAATTACGGCATAAGAATGATGAACAATTGTGCAGGTGCTTTGCAGAAGTAAATTAGAAGGATGCGTTGACAATGGGCTTCCATCTCAAGGCTTCCTACTTTCTAATACACCTTAACATACAGAGGATGACGGTCTCTATGCCTTTGTCCTTCCCAGATCTCCGAGCATCCCCGCGTCATTCATAGAAACCCCTTTGATCCGATGAAACCCCTCCAGAGGTAGCAGCTCTGAGTACACGTGTGGAAGGAAGCTGCAGGAGCTAAAACTGAGGCCACAGAGACACACTCACATGACGTCATCAAGTCAAAGTTGGAAACTGAACCTTGACATCTCAAACCCAAAACTTTAGCCATCCAGAGAGCACCCTCACTCCTCACTTCAATTTTTTCTTCAGTTGCACCACTTCATTTGCCATGTGCCCTATACAAAACATAAATCTGAGCAGTCAAACCGTCCTGTTTATCCAACCTTACAGCTGAACGTTCAGGCAGGGCAGCTGCCACGGCACTTGAGGCAGCAGCAGTAGTGAGTGGGGTTTTTCTGTCTTTCGAGAAGTGGGTGTGCAAAAAAGTAGACTATCAAACAACAGATTATCAAAAAATCAAGGTAATTTTCCAAACCTGACTGAGTGAGTACCACCTGATCAAACATCACCCCTTACAGAAATAGGGGATACTGGAAATTAGGAACCCCAAGCCCTCTGTCATATGCTAGACCACTGAGCAACGCTGTACTTCTTTTATGGGGGACATACAACGGCCTCGTTCCTCTAGGGACATGGGTGGTTTAGACAGATAAAAAAAAAATTAACCTCCCCTCCCTAGTCCCCCCCAGTCTGACAAAGAATGCTGTGTGAGTACATAGATGTGAAAAAGCAAAAGCAAACTTTTACAGTTTGAGAATCACAAGTAACACCACTTGACTAGATAGATAATTGATCAGTCATAATAAAAGGGGGATACAGCACATAATATTTTTCTTTTAATGAGACTTCAGAGAATGCATGAAAAAACTATTTGGAATGACTGAACTGTACAAATATATTAGCAGATGTTGAAAATATTGGGTAAATTTAAGAAACAAGGGAATGATATGCTTTCACTCTAACTTAATGGAAATGCAAATGATAAGATAATGCTTAAAGGGAAAGAAAGGTACACAGCAGCAGTGTTGGGAAAGAATATTAAAAAGAGACAAAGGAGCTGCTAATGAAGGACTGTGTAGATCCTCAGATGAAACTAAGACACTACACAACCATTATTCCAGAGGCCAAAGAGAGAGTAACAAGCAATAAATAATGCAGATCATGCCAATGGCAGTAAATAAAATGGAACGTAGAAGAGAGAATGAGAAAGAACAGACTGGGCCCACTTCAAAACAACAATAGGAGAGGAACACAATGGCTAAGGAGAAAGCAAGGACACGCGACGCAGTAACTCTGCCATTGCCTTCACACATTAAGATGGAGATGATTATATAACGCACAGAGAAAATGGAGATTATCTGCAAAATTTAGACGCTAGCCTGCAGTTGTGAGCGTCGGAACTAGTTCCTGAACTACTCCCATGAACAGAAAGACATTTTGTATGCTGATTTTCGTGCTATGGTAGTGGAAAGCACTTAGATACTCCAGCCATGAGAGCTATATCGGGAGTTGCATGGAGTGACACAGATCTGTGCGTATACTTAGAAAGGATTCAAGGGCACAAGAAGAAAGGCGAGAGGAGAATGAAAGAAGCTTTAGCAAACTTTTTCACAACTTTGTTACATTTAAGGATCAGAATAAACAACATCCTTTTGGCCTTATTTCCCATTGTGTGCTATGGAGTGCAAAACATCATAGCCACTTAATACAAACTTCTACCTCAATCAGTCACTCAGATCCTTTGCCTGGAACATTTATCACAGCCGATAGCTTTTCTTCCGATAAAAGCCATTTTGCAAAGAAGCCGAACACAAAAAATGACAGGATGGTCAGTAAAAACTGATGCTCTGGCTCTTCAGTTCTGCAGCACACCCAATTTTTTTTTTTACATTTCCATTTGGGCTAGTCTTTTCTTCTGCAAGAGTGGAACACGTTACATCTCTTCAGAGCAGAAGGCAAGGATTAGGACATGGCCATGGAGTTCTGTGGCAGCTTTGTGCAGCAGCCCCTAGAGATCTGAGTTCAAATACAGGTCAAACCGTAAGTGGGAAAGAAAAAGGAAGTCCTTGTTCCTGTTCCCATGTTCCAAAATCACTTGGGGTGCTACCCCCACCCCAGGATAAGATTGGGCTGCAGTTGTGTGAACTGCAAAGGCATGATGTTGAAAAAGAATGGGGCAAATAAGGGGCAAAATGATGCTTTGCTCATTCCAGTGGATTCCAGCTGAGGAGGAGGTGAGGATGTTAACAACACTCAATGTTGAAGAAGTAGCTCTCTGCACAGCTTCTCTATCAATACTGTGACTGCATCCAGCTCTATATCATTTTATTCCTGCTTTCACCACTGCTTTTATTCCTTTTTTTTTTTCCCCTGAAGAACTGAAGCCTTTAAAAGGAACTCTGGAAAAATAAAATAAAGCCTAATAATGATGGCCTTCTCCAGGAGGTGAGGGGAACAGGCCATGTTTTACCAAGCATTGTACACCAATATGAATTCGCAGTGCTTCCAAAGGAAGCCGTTTCCTGGTCTCTTGATCCTCCTCCTGTGCCATCCCGACCTACGTGACTGCACCAGCATTCAGACAATTGTGCAATAAACCGGTAGCTCTACTCATTACAGCTAACCTGGCAAAGCAAAAAAAAAGTAGGTTTCTAACGCAGATCGGTTACCCACCTCAGTTCACACCCCAGCTGCAGAAACAACTGGGCCGAGGCGGCAGGAGGAGGCAGTGGGCAGGAAAGGCAAGAAGGAAAAGCACCCTCCCAAAAGAGCGCTGGCATGGTGGTTGGGCAGCTATGGGCGTAGGCTGGGCAACATCACAATTAATTGTGAGGAAACTGGGAAATACAAAAGAAGGGATTAACAAAGAAAAGACAGAAACAGAACACGTGCAAGAGACCATTAGGGCAACACACCTCGGCCAAAGGAGCCACGTAAAAAGCCTCCGTGCCTTTCACCACTAGGCCAACCAGTTGTAGTAATACTACTTCCAGTAGTAATCAACACTTACTTTCTTTAGCTGGGTGTTCAGCAGCCTGTGTGGAAACAGTCCTGTTTCCAGCAGACCGCTGCCTGCCACGTAACCGATGATAATATGCAGACTCAGCAGAGAGGCTGAAGACTGCATGGACACAGTGAGTAAATTAACCCTCTCAGTCCTCAGAGGATTATAGGTCTCTGTCAAGTCATTCAGATCTAAAAATTGACCTGTCTTAAAGCATTTATAGCTTGCCAGGGAGTACGTTCTGTATTCTCAACAGCCATTTCAAGGAAAATAAATCTCTTGATTACAAAAATTGTTATCTTTAATAATTCTAATAACAATATCTACCTACAAACAACCTTTACCAAAAAAGCTTATGCAATGCAAGTTCACACCTCAGCTTAATATACACTAACATCCCCACGTAGACATGTCCATGTACAAGACACTACCGAGTCTTACACTGACATGAAAAATATGAAATAAACCACAAGAATGGGAGCCATCAAAAAACCAACTCAACAAAAATGGTTAAAAAAAAAAAAAACAGTCAAATGCAAAGGGAGAGAGCAGGCAAGAAACAGGACATTAAGGGAAAGGCATTCAAAACTTAAGATTTTTTGACAGCATTCTTTCCAGGAGCTGAAAGCAAGATACACTGGAATGTAGTGTCGTGCTAGGCTAAAGGCAAATGCATTCGATTTTTTTAATTAAAAGTTTCAGGAAGAAGTAAATACAGGATCAGAGATGTTTTCTTAATGACAAGGTGGACAAAATGGCAAGAGACAAAGACTGCTGAATTCAGCAGTAACTAAATCTATAAATGGGAAAAGCAATCTGTAAATGGAAACTTTTTCAAGCCGGAAAGAAAATGAAGCTCCTAAGTATTTTAGCAGTGAGCATGACTGAATCTCCTGCTATTTATTGTATCAGTATCGTCCATTAACATCACTGCATTTAAGGGCTTATCAGCATTTACCTTCTAAAACTCAACGTGATAGAAGTTTATTAGTTGATCGCTTGTCTGGGGAGGGTGTGGATGAACGGAAGATGGCACATATGTTGAAACAGGGCACATATGTTCTCAGCTGAGAGATTCGTGTTGGGTTTTTTTTTACATGTGCTCTAACACATGTGAGCAATTTCCTAAGAGAGTTTGCCGGTTAACATACAGCCTGTGAGTATAATAGGACTTGCAGTGCCACCCATGCATAAGCTGCAGAAAAACAGGGCAAGTTCAGTCCAGAATGACTGGAGTACAGGGGGAAATAAAACCAGGCTTTTGATCCTGACAAACATGGCTTCACGGCAGCCAGTGCAGTCTTTATGCTGTTCCAAGAGCAACTCTACATCTGAGGAAAACAAAAAACAATCCAATGGTTTTGGAGTGGCACATGTTTTATGTCCAGACTAGCCTCTGCCAGCATAAAGGGGAGATGAGGTGTCCACTCTCAGAGGAAGACCAGCTACGGGGCCAAGGAGATGAAAACAGGGCCTTTGTGATACTTACTCATCTTCCAAGACTTACACCTCTGCAGTTCCCTCCTTGCTGAACTTAGTAACTGCAGATTTAAAATTGGCACACCTCCAGCTCAGAGCACTACTGGACTACAGAGTCAGAAGGAACTTCTACATTAGTTCATGTGCTCACTGAGCTTTATTCTGCTCTCCTACAGCAAACTAACACCTATCAACTTCAGCAGAATTAGTCTTGGTTCAAACTGGCGTAATACCAAAAAGAAATCCAACTGAATGTCATTAAATGATTCTGCTACTTTCTCTCTGGTCCTACAGACCCCACCGTGAGCTGATAGACCCATTGTCTCTCTGGGAACATCCTGCTAGTGCCTTTACATGCAAAGAGACAAGAACCTCAGAGGGAAAATCACCCCATCTGACAGGTGAACTCTCCCCTGAGGAGGTCTGTCCCTCTCCACTGACACTGCGCATGTGGGCATCTAAGTTAATCACCCCTATTAGGTGATGAAGGTTGGAACATTCAAGCCCAGAAAACTAAACAGTGCAACGTTTGGTCATGCAAATGCAGTGTTCTTTATCTTGGGACGTGTGTTTGTATCAAATTGGGATTTCGCAGTGGGAAGTGAGCTGCAGGAATTCTGTTCCCCAAACACGAATCCGACTCACCTTGCCTTAGTCCAGGCCTTTACGCCTTAGACCTTGAACATCTCCCAGTGTTCAGAGCAAACTCCTGAATAGCTGATGTTAGAGTTTAGTTTGGCTTCAAACACGTTAAGAATTAGTCTAAGTGACAAAAGCAGGAGAATTTGTGTATCGACCTCAGGGACAGGTAATTTAAGTATAGACATCTCCCATCCAGGCATTCAGGACCCAGACTGATGATGCATAACTTGCCATCTGACAAAATATCCTGCTGTCCCTGACCTGGATCTGCTGTCACCATGCTTCTGCGACAATAATCTCCCCCACACATGGATAGGCTGCTGACCCAGCCCGCAGCCCCAAGGAGGGGACAACATTGCCTGTGCAGCTGGGTAGTCCCACCTTCCCCCTTTTCGAAAGTGCCAGTTAGTTGTTCCTGCTTTTAAATTAAAGGCAAAATGCAAAACAGCTCCTAAGATGTGTTCCCCTTGGTACACAGGCAACATGCAAGTGTCTTTTTGGCACAGCCTTGTGTAGAAGTCCTCCTACCTTGGAAAGTTCTGGCTTTTCTGAAGAGGCTGCAATGTAATCTGAGAATGATTTTGGTTAGGAGATAGGCTGGTGCTGTTAAGGTTGCTCATGCTGAGCAATGAACCTTGGGTATGACCTTATCAACAAGGATTTTTACAACTATGCAAGAGACAGAGCAAAATGATCTGGACAAACTCAGTGTCCTGGCAAAGGACAAGCAAAAGTTGGCTCATGGCAACAAAAGTCCACCCTCGCATCATCATGACTAACCTGTAATTAGATACCTCCATTTTTTTTTTAACCACTCATGATTCTTTTTAAGGGCTGGCAACAGAAGAGCAAATTTCTTAGAGTTTTATACAGAAATATTGTTAAAGTGACTTTTAAACCCTTTTCATGCTGAAGTAAAAAAAAAAAACTTTCACAATGCTTAGTTTCTTTCAGCTGACCAATAACTAATAGGCCAGGTGCTGTAGGCTTTGGGCCTGGTACAGTAAGAAAAGGTAAATGAGTTTTAGGACAATTACTCTGCATCGCGTTATATTAAAATATATGGACCACAAGGAACCATGGAAAATACATTGCTTATGAAAAAAACAAGCCCTTCAATGGCAGTGACAAACTTTTCACAGCCATGTGCAGGAATCTGAATGCATTTAATTGTTGCCCTGCCACCACGCCTGCCTTCCAACACAGGGGACAACAGGCAGCTACAAGAGCATTTTTACTTTCCTTGGCCTCTCACTATGTTTCCTAGCGTGCATGCAAGAATGAGTGAGGGCTGCACACCTTCATTAGCACCTTGAGGAACTGTTGTCCCCGAAAAGCAGTCACATTTACCTTGGAGATTGGCCCAAGCACTCCAAAACTGGTTCCATTTCTCTTGGGTCAAGCTCCAATGAAAGAGCATTTGCAATGACTGCTAGAGGAAGCCTGTCAGATCTGTAGGGCATTTCTTATTTGCTAATTGTCCATCAGTGCCCCAATCCACAGGGTGTGAGTCAGGTTCCAGCCCAAAACTGCTTAATTAGGCATGCACAGTACTGCACGTCTACCAGAAAATCTGTTGAAGGGCCAAAAGTCATTGGGGCAGGTACATACACACCAAAACTCCTTTGGATCACCATTGGTTTCCATCTCATGGGCTATCACATCTTGCCGGTTATCATAGAGTGGTCTGGACATGACTATATGCATGTCTAAATGTTTTAAGGCAACTTTAGGATTATTTAACTACTTGATCACATAGCACCAACTGGAAAACCCAACTCAGGAATTCTTGCATGAAGCTTACACTTTCTTCTCAGAAGCCATTCTGAAACCAGAAGTTAAACCTCAATTTTAAACCTCAATTTAAGGATTTCAAGTAATAGCACGTACTGCTTTTACTTACACTCTTAAAAATCCTCATCTTATTTCCAGCTCCAGCTTCTAGCCACTTACACCTTTTCCCCAGCTACAGAGAATAGCTGCCTAATAACCCAGACGTTCCTTTCCTGGAAGACAGGGGTGACGATTCTGTTTTTCTCCATGAGGACACCCATACCCACAGAGGGCCCTGCAGTTGGGGTAGAAGATAAGGGAGCAGTTCTGACTGCTTCAACTTGTGTCTGGGGCCAAATCAGCTTGTCCTATTCCTGGGAAATGCAGTGCTTGCTCTCCTGATCCCTGAACCCAGCTCAAGACTAGGATAGAAATGAACAGGGCCAGAGGACCAACAGCAAGTTATATTTTAGCTTCAGAATTTTGTGCACTGAAGCCAAATTCTGTTGATTCAGGTCAGGAGATTTTCCAAGGAGACAGTTGCCTCACATAAAATTAACCCGTTATATTAACTAATGGCTTGTAAATAAAACCCATTTCAGTTACACTAAATCTATACTCAACGAACAGTTATTCGCAATAAAGGGCTGAGTCAGAGGGAAGCTCGCCTGTGGCACTGTGATACACTTTCAGTAAGATGCATTGTTCTTTGGTAAAACAGCTTTGCCAACTCTTTTGTCACTGGTTTTGCTAACCTACTAAGGCACTAATAATAACTAGGAGCAAGTTAAAAGAATATAAGCACATCAGCACAATCTGCAAACTTTGAAGATCTAGCAGTACACTTCCAGACCTATGCTGGAACTAAATTAATTCCCATTTAAGCAAAGACCCAGTAGCAGTAGTAGTAGTACAGCTGAAGGGAAGAAAACCCAACACATTGCCATTCATAGATTCTCAGGCTACAAAGGATGATCCAATTCACCCAGTCTGACATCTCCTAGAACACCACCATAACATTCAACCAATTAGAGACTAACAACTTATTTTCAGGTAAAGCGTGACCTTCCAGAGAAGGCATCCTGCCTTGATATGAGGCCCTCATGGAATAGCAAATCCTCTATTTGGTCATTCCTTCAAGCAGTTAAATCTCTCCTCCTCCCCTTTAAAGCCTTCAGCCTGGTTTCTGCCTTGAATTGCTCAGGAGTTTTACCTGCAGGGGTTGCTAGGTTTGCTAGGGCTACCGGGCCCCTAGTATGTCCAGAATTTCTAACGGTTGCCTTGTTGCTCTAGGATTTCTGTATTTTAATCAGACTTAGGGAGCCAAAGCAGGCTGAGTGTGCAGGAGCATGTGGCATTCATGTGCAATGCAGCATGCAATCCAGCCTTTCGCCTAGCTCTCAGCCATTCGCATTCTGGCAACATCTCTCTTTTAAGTCCCCAAATACCCCCAGCCCAGCAAAGAACAAATAGCAGCTTCTGTGAAGCTACAGCAGAGGGAAAATGGTAGCTAAAAAAAAAATGCAAAAGGCCAACTTCAAAGTTGTTGAATTTGGTGCTCGGGCTTTGAAAAACCTGTCATTTGGGAGGAAGGGTGGGAGGCTGCTCTTTCCCCCCTCCGTTTCATTAAACGGCTCTTCAGAACTTGGGAGAGCTGCTGCTCTCATTATGCATTCCTCCTTCTGGAAATAAATACTTGTGTGGGTTGTCACATTAGTCAGTAGATAGATGTCAAAAACAAATTACAGCCTGGCATGGCGCCAAACATTGTGTGCGTGCATGCGTTATAACGGAGTATCTGCTATTAAGAAGGTGGTTGGTTCTGCATGTCAGAGGGTGGAGCCTTTTCCAGGAGCAGAAGTCTTATAATGAGGGGCTTTCTAAAGAAGGAACAGAGAATCACGATCTTGTTTCATTCCTTTCCCCACAAGGAGATGTTACACAAACTCCCCATATGGCTCATCGCTACACAGAGAAATCCTACTCCTTCAATGCTTCTTCCAGCCCTGTGAAGTCAAAAACAAGCTAAGCAGTCCCACAGCTCACTTCAGCTTTTAAATAAGCTGGGGCTCTCCAGAGGGATGGGAACCAAAAACTTACTTGTCCTTTCAAGGTTCAGAGAATCTCTCTCCCCACACCCTCCTTCTCTCCTCCCCAATCAAATTCTTTTTCAAAAATTACAAGATTCAAAAACATACCCAGCATCCAGCCCTCACTCTGAACCACTAGTTTTTTCGATCTGAGACATCAGCATCCTGGATTTTTACCAAACTGGTCCCCCTGTGTATAAGATGAGCCGTACTGTGCATTCCTGTCCCCACGTTTTGCATGTGCGTGGATATGAGCCAGGGAAGGTATTCAGCAAACGGTCAAAATCCTGCACTAACCTTGATAAACAGAGGATTGCTTTTAAGAACCCAAAGGCAGCGGAGACTAAGTTCCATAACGAGACTATCTGATGAGAATATTTCAACGAATAAATGGAGTTATTTCAGTTATTCCTGGAACAGTTTGAAGATCAGCTGTTGTTACGACATGCCTTCCCACTGTGCTGTGCTACTGTTAACTGTGGACCCGTAGCAGAATCTAAAGGGCAGGGTCTGCAACTGCATCGTTCTTCACCAGAGAGACATGAGAAAGAAACTCACAGCCTGCCTTCCAGTTTAGCAGACACCTTGTCTCTAATCTTAAGATACCTTTACACTGGCCATGTCTCTAATCTTAAGATACCTTTACACACTGCAGTAGAAAGACTACACATAATTTTTAGTAGGATACCACCAGTAACATCACCGTTCAAGTTTTTCTGAACCAGGTCACTAGTAGTGAATGTAGATGAACAAAATTAAAAAAAAAAAACCACAACCACCAAACCAAAACTTTATATAATTCCATTTAAATTCAGCATATTGACAAAACTCAACATATTCAAATACTGGAACTCCAACTAATCACAGAAACAATTTAAAAATATGAGACTTTTAAAAAGCAATCAATTATAAGGTCTTTTTCCCCCCCTCTTCATAGTTCATTCCATAGGAGTGGTGGTGTCAAACTTTCAGGAATAATCACTAGAAATGCAATTTTTTATACAAATTTAAGTGGGGAGTTCATACTCCAGTTGGCAGTGCTTCATTTATGCTCAAACTGGACAAGGAAGCTAAATGTTCCAGCGGCATTTTACCTTATGCTGCTGTTCAGAACTTGTATTTCAGTCCTTACTCATTCTTGGTGAGTCACAAGCTTCCCAAGCTTTCAGATTACAGCCTTCTAACATTTGCGTTTCAAAATGGACCAGGACTTCAATGACTGTAAACAGTGACAAGGTAGAAATGTTTCTCTGAATCATCAGTAACCACATGCACATTTGAAGGACTATGCACAAGGGTTAAGAACTAGGTATGGTTTATAAATGTGAATATTCAGGTGAATTAAGTAAACTGAAGCCAGTTTTGCGCCCCTGAAGGATCGATACTCATATGCTGCTCACGGTTTTAGAGACTACCGGCAATGTTTGTCAGCTTATCACATCTCAGCAAGGACGCCGTGTCCTGGAGTCGCATAGAGGCGATCTTGAATTCCAAAGTCCTAAGTGCTTTTGTGACTCTGGGCCCAAGTTTTCTTATAGTGCTTAATACACAGAATCACCTGTTAGTGCTGTTATGAAATACTAATATTATGAGATTAAAAAAAAAACCCCAAACCTCTGTTTGAATCACTTCTTTGCTATAAGACACCCACACAGCATTGCAATATTTGTCTTACCAGCAACTCAGAGTAACATAGAGGTATGTTTACTTGTGGGTTTTTTGTTTGTTTGTTTGAACAAAACTGCAACAATAGAAGAAAATATGTGCAGTAATGACCTTTTGTTTACAGAGATATAATATTGCCAGATTTTATGCTTTACAGAGTTTTGCTAACTGCAGCAAAGCTCAGAAAGAATACAAAATGGTTTTAAAAACTCTCCATAAAACCAACAAAAAACACCCTAGCTAACATCCACAACAGGGAACTTGGAACCACCAAGTAAGAAAGTATTGGGTTTTTTTCTGTTCTGTTATTTTTCAAGTAGCAGAAGAACTAACTCCTACAGCCCATTACTAGCACAAGCATATACAAAAGCAGATTTAATAAGTGCCCTTGACTGCATCCATGTAGGTCTTTCTGTCTTAATGATTGGTTTCTAATGAAATAATTTAAGTCACTGGGCTGTCTCACAATATACTTCGCACACAAATGCAAATCACATAAGAAATACAAGCACTGTCTTTCAGAGAGCTGCAAGTCACTCTACAGTCTCCTGCTTTTTTGGTGTTTTTTTTTACCAGTGTAGTTCATTACGACTGCTTACAGTGCACTTGTAATGATCGCCAAGCTCTCTCTTTTCTCCTCACTATACCCATTTCAAAGGCTCTAGACTAAATTCATCAATATGCTTAAATTATGTGAGCATACATATGTGAGTCCTTTTAGCAGAGGACTAGGCCTGCAGGAGTCTTTTTCTGGGTGGCATTACTTTCAGCCTCTGGGGACAACCACTGGGACCGAAGCGCTCCCGTGTCTGAACGTCAAAGAAGATTTGGGGATCTGGAATACAGTGAATCAGATTATACCTCTCCCAATGTCATATTTGAAAATGTATCTGGATGCTGGAATCAGGGTGGAGGAGTGAATGCCTTACTATATCTGGTTTAATAATACTTTGAGCTCTATATTTTCCCCTCTCATCTTTGTATGCGTCAAAAATAACATCAGCTCCTGGACTGTGCTGAACATCAGAGAAAGTGCCTGCACTACTTCTGTTGGGTACCCTCCAAGCACTGTTCTAAAGGGAACAGCTTCAACACTGAATAGTCAGCCTCAGTGCCTAAGACCCAGACTTTATCAGAAATGCTGAATCGGTTAATAAATAGTACATGGTGCTTTTGGGTTGGATGACAGGTTCTGAACACTTTTTAGAAAAAGCTGGATAAGTATACATAAAATAAAGCAGACCGGATATTTTAGATAGCCCAGTCTCTGCTGTGGATTGGATCTGTGGATCTGCTGCTCATAAAATGAGATTATTCGTATGGTTTCCAACTGTGGTCCTAATTCTGAAAACTTGGCAGGGAAGGCCAGACATCAGGAGGAGCATCTCACATGACTAAATATGTCAAATGAGGACATAGAGTGGAATTGGAAAATAATAAGCTCAGTGAGACCAACCTAGAGCTGTGTCTTTATCTTTGAGGGCTTATCCACTTAATAGGAAATTTGGCTGTATGGTTATCTTTCACAGCACAGAGCCATGGTTTTGCTCAAGGGAGCTATGTTTTAACAGATACTCCAGAGCATCCTGATATGTCCATGTTTCATGCCTGTGCACATCTGAAGTGCTTTTTTTCATTTGATTTCACTGAGGCCCATCTTGGCATGTATTAACAATTTGGCCATGATGAGGGGTTTTTCCAGCTTTTTTCTTCTTTTAACAAACCATTCAGACGTTAACTTTCTAAATTTTGTATTTACTAATGAGCACTTTATCTGGTTCTTAAAGTTGCGTACTAGTAGAAAAACTACAGATTCCAGGTTTGTGAGTATCTAGATAAAAAAAAGTTCCTCCATGTTAAAAAAAAAAAGCATTAAGGTGAAGGACAAATTTAAAAGCAGCAGCTCAAGAAAAACTTGCAGACTCTGTCTATTCCAAATATAAGTTTTGAAAGGAAGAAAGAGAAGAGAAACAATATATTTATATCATGCAACACTAAGGCATCTACAGTCTCTGCTTTTCAGTTTTTCAGCTCTCCTACCATGCCTTTGTCTTCCCTTTTCTTCCAGGGAACCTTGAATCCCTCTCCCTTTCTCCAACTCCTGCAATTTTAATTCTAAAGGTCTCCATATTTCTTAACTGGTGGGGTTTATCCTTCTGAATTAGAAGAACAACTCAAGGGAAGGTTCTGCTGTAATCAATGTCATTCTCTATGTGACAGCCAAACACAAATGGAGGAGATGATAGATTAGAGAAGCAAGTCCTGATGTTCTGCACCCTGACTACTGTTCTGATCCTACCATCGCAAAAGGTTACTGTTAGAACTGGAAAAACTTCAGAAGTCAATACAGTACTTATGACTTACTGTATGAAATAGCTTCATGTCATAACCAAAAGTAAGGAATACCTTCTACACAAGGAATTACTGGAATTATGAATCTTCAGTTTTCCATGGAGCTGACACAGGAGAATATGACAGAAGTTTACCAAAACTTGAGCGGCTCTGAGAAAAGTAGGTGGAGATTTGTTGTTTATGTCTCACCCAGTAGGCACAATGGGCCATCCAATGAAACCTGTGGAAGCCAGGTTCAAAATGGAAGAGCCTTTTGAAAGGCCACTGTGGGTGCTGAAAGCTCACACAGGGTCAGGGGAAAACTAGACATGTTCATGGAAAAGAATGCCACTGAGGGGGTCTAAATACCTGGAGACTATGTTTGGCTGAGGAAACCTGAGACAAAATAGTTGATAAGAAAGTATCCCATAGAGCCTTGCTCTGCTATTTGTCCCTACACATTCACTTCTGGCTGCTAATGCAGACAGGATGCCGACCTGGATGGACATCCAGTCTGACTCAGGGCAACCGTTATTATGTTCTTATAATAGTAATCAGGCCTTTGGTTTTTAACTTGATTTTGTGGATGATATTTAATTGAGAAGAACTCAACTTGATTTGCAGAAAGCAGGATAGTTTTGAAGTTATAATGTTTAAGAACACCATTTTTTTCAAATGCAAACCTGATTTTGAATCAGTGAGAGCTAATAAGTATGGGACTTCGTGGTGCCAATTACTCTGAATCATTTTCTAAGGATTAAAATGTGGGTATTTAAAAGATATATGAGGAGGAGGAAGAGTTCAGTTCTTGCTGATGATGAAAAAGAAAAATCAAAAATATTTTAGGAGTCAATGGAACAACAGCTGTAATTTTCAGAAAGGCTTATTTCCGATTACGATCAGTCAGGAAAAAAAAAAAAATCAATGAATCATTTTCTTTTAAGGAAGACCTTTGTTTTCTAATTAATTTAATTCCTTTTGAAAAATCTTTTCCTTTCACTCAAATGCTGAGTTATCTGTATTTTATCTCGTTGGTTACTGTGCTGCTTTCAGCCTAACCTCAGTGAGCAGAACTGAAAAAAAAAAAGAACAAAACCCCAAACCCCAGCAAAAGAGTCTGGCAGGACAGTGAACCATTCTCCAAGCACGTGCTATCTGAATTGGGCACGTGAAAGTAACTGTAAGCTGGCAAAAGTTTTGAAGCCACTCCTGCCATCTTCTGCAGGCTGACTGGGGTCACTGTTCTGTCTCCTGCTAGATTGGCATTTCTTCTGTTTCTGATAGAAACGGAAGTCAAAACCACAGTGCACTGTCCACACAGTGTTTGAGCAGAAATAAACTGAATGTCCTTTCAGTATTACACAGCTGGCAGATGTCAAATCTCTTCCTCATCTAAATTGGGGTTAAATGACACAGTAGAAATGGGGGGGACTTTTGTAACTACACCGTAAATGGTAACATTTCCTGCATGAGTTCTACCTTTGAATACTCCATTTTTTCCTCTTTTTTTTTTTTCCTGGTGAGTGCAAGCAGCATTTGACTTTGATCAAATGCCAACGAGATTGTCAAGACGACATTTAAACAAATTAAATCAAGCTCAGGGAAGACTGAAATGTTTGACTTGTGCTGAATTGGGAGGTTGTAATCAATTAAAGCAGTGGCTCTGTCTTATATTCTGCTGTAGAACCCTGTTCTGCTTCTGCTGCTGAAGTCAGAATTTCATCAATAACCGCAATCAGATGGGAACCTTCACCAGCTATATCTGCTTTTTTTCTCCCACAGAGCAATACACGTGATCATTCAAATGCCATTAGTCGGGGCTCTGCTATTCTGCACCAGGGTCCTTAAAATTACAACACTTTGGGGTCAGTCTTTACTCCATTAAAAAGTTAACAAATATGTTCGTATTAGATTTGGACTACTACTAAAATGCATGGGGAGCTATACATGAAACAGCAAATGTGTATTATCCCTACAGTGTTGGCTAGTAGTTAGAATACTCCCAACATCCCGTGTTTTTAGGTAATGTAATTATTAACAGGCATGCTCAGAAGTGACAACTTAGCAGTATCTACTGTGCTTGTCTTACACAGCCATATGCAACACCTTGATTCAATCTTGACACATTTCTAAAAGAAACGTCAGTACATACCTGTGAGGTAAAAGGACTTTCAGAAAGGGAAGGAATAGAAATTCAAGGAAAAGTCTGCATGACGTTTCTCATAACATCTCTCTTGGAACATAAGACATAAGACATGTCTACACACATGACTATTCCAGTTAGCTGTGGCAGCTTAAATTTACATCCTAACTAAAACAAGTGTAAACAAGCTGAAATATTCTAACAGACATCAAATAATGAAATCAAGGAGATAAACACACACACACGCATATATATGAGAACATATATATGTAGGTGTATATATATACATTTATGTGTGTTTGTATATATATGCATGTATATGCCAAAATGAACCACTTAACTGAGGTGGACTAGGATAGGGATCGCTTTTTTATTCGAGTACTTTCTATTCTTTTTTATCACAAGCAAATTGTACAATGGAGCCTGACATGTTAAGTATCATTTCAGCAATTAGGTAATAACTGCATCAGCTCCTCAATAAATGTCTTCCTACTTTGTCTTTGGTTGATTTTCTGATATTAATTTCTTACTCAAGCATCTTCAATATTATTCATATGAAAGGATAATGAAAGAAACCTCAGTCTTCAAATACAAAGATTTTTTTTTTCCTAGTTTAATCTTCTAGAAGTAAAAACTTTGGAGTAAACCAGTGAGACTCATGAAAGAAATGTTGCATATTTCTCTAGTATCTTTCCTCCAGAGGGCCACAAAAAAACCCCATAGAGGACGGACAAACTCTTGACTTTTCTCTTTGTCAGACTACCACTTCTCTAAAGTGCCCAACATATGTGTTATTTCTGACTCAGATTTTACACACTATTTTGAAAATGGACTGCGTATTTGTATTTTAAGAACATTCCAATCCAGGAAAACAACAGACATAAAAATAGGCAATGCAATATGTCATTATACTTCTCAATCTTTCTTTGGATACTACTGTCAGTGTAACATAACAAAACAGATTGATTTTAAAGAATGACAGGGTCTGTCTCTGGCCTTTTAAATCTCTCCTCAGCCATACATCCATATAAAATTAGCAAGAGAGGGGCAGGGGGAAAGCAGCCTCCAAATGTCATGCCAAGAAAAATGCCAAGTTCATATATGACAGCATAACAAAAGAAGACGCAGTGCTGCAATGGTAGCGACACACAAACCAAGCCTTCCAGTGCTCCTCTACTTTTTGCCTTTCTCCTTCAGTATTCATCCATTATTTTAAGCCTAACCCCAAGAAAGAGCACAAGCTTGTTTAATAGCCCACACCAAACTGTTCTTGAGCCACGAATCCGACTATACAACCAGTTTCTAACAGCATTCACAGAAAGACTTTTGTAGCAGGAGTTATGCACACAGCCAACTCCTGGCTAAGTGATACTAAACATTCTGTTCTCCTCCAAGTCTGTATTTTTAGAAAGAACAGCACGTTTTGCTGGAAATGTGTAGTAAGTTGAAAATCAGCTTCAGACCTTTACTTAAAATGTACCCAGAAAAAAAAAATCTTACCACACTAAATATAGTTAAAGATTACTTTTACAGTTTTAGTTCTACTGAAAGAACCGCCACTGTTTTTCCTCCACCGGAATGAATTGATTGGGCATTTTCTCCAGGGAGACCTAGAGTAGCACTGGCTGTTTCTTCCACCTTTTCAAGTACTACACAGAAATGCCATCCAGGAACTTTCCTAAAGCTTTGTGAGAAAAAAAAATAAATCACACTGCTGTGCCACAGGAACAACAAGAGAATTCAGTAATCAGTATGTTGATTAAAAGGTTTCTTGTGGACAAGTTGGGTTTTTTTGAGAACTGTAGACTCAACTCTGTTCTTGCTACTCTGGAGGCCAACAAGATTTTCTTTGTGCGTTATTCACATTTATTCAAAGCCCTTGTTTCAGAAACATGTGCATCTAGTCAAACACAGTGTTTTTTGCAAATGATGCGATATAAATACATCACTTTTCTGTCTTATTTAGACAAAAAGTAATGTAACTTCTAATTTTCTCTTCCCATGCAGAATGTCATTCTGCTCCACTCTCCAGGACCCAGATTATACTCACACTATTTTAAATTTTACCATATGACCTCCTACTGGAGAAGCATACACTAAAACTGAAAATTGTTTCACATTTTAAGTGTGCTCTGTCCCTCTAATGATACTATCAGAGATTATTTCAACATACTCATTTTATACCTTTTAGCATCTCTTTGACACCAAGCAATCAAAAAAATACATGAGCTGGGGACAATACTAAATCCACGGCAACTGATCCAAACCAAAGAATGAAAAAAACCCCTGCTGACTCTGGATCAAGATTCATTCATGCAAGCAAAGCAACTGTAGATTGATTATTTTTTGGCCTCTTGGTGCATTTACAGTCAAATTGCTACATTTGAAATGGAATCAATATTTCTAATTATGTCAATTACAGTATTAAAAATATAATGATCTACAGTGGAAGTGAAACCAGGATATAACCTGGTAAAGAATTCTGGATATATTCCAGCAGTTTTCAGATCAAGATACATTCTTTATGCAAATAAAGAAATCGAAACACAGAAAATGTTGGGTCCCGGGGACTTGAGGCAGTCATCTCTGCTCTCCTGCTCTGAGGCAGGCTCAAATGCACTCAAGTATATCTAGACATTGCCCCCCAGATGTTTCTTTAACCTAGCCACTGAAAGATTGATTCTACAGTTGCATTTAAATGACTGAGGCTTTTTAATGCTAATTAAAATAAATCCGCCACCTCTTTCAACTCAGCTTCTGAACTGATATTCCTAGTTTCCCATGTTTTAGAAAAGACAGGTTTTTGAAGTGATCTTGTGCAGCAGCCTTTTTTAATTGTTGTAACTTAAAGAAGCCCTTGATTTCTCAATGCTAAAATATACAGAAGCATTTGCTGTGCATGACGGTGCAGGAGACTGCCTAGGTAGAGCTCTGGTGTGCATCGTGAGATTGCTGCGTCACGGAGAGCCTGCCCTGTGCTGGCAGCACTTTTTCCATGCGTCTTCCAGCCTGCAGACAAGAAATGGCTGCTACATCTGGATGGCTCCACCTCAAGTGGTTTCACTAAAGGTGATGGAATGGCTGAGGACTGAGAAAATCAGCCCTGGCCATACAGTATCCGCAGGGGATTGACTGAAGGGGTTGGTTTGGGGGTTGCCTATAGTCTTCCCAGAAAAAAAGAAAGCCAACGTAAAAGCTGGAGCTCAGAAAACTAGCCTGAGAAACACATGTAGCATGAGCATACTGAGGAACAAAGTCATGCTGCCAAAACCAGAGAAACTGCAGGTACAGGCAAAGAAAAAAAAACAGTTGGAGACCAAGCCATACCCAGGCAGGGGGAGCCCCGACTTGCTAAGTAACATCCAAGAGCAGAGAGACAACTGAACCTGGGGAAAAAAACTGTAAGTATTCATAATTTTGCCAAACCCTGTATATTTCTCGTGCCAGTTAAAAGGCGATTGCTTTTGTGATCCTTACAAAATCGATGTTTACTGCTTTACACAATGACAAATCCCCTAAGAAGAAAATTGTAAACAAGGTGTTCGATGCCCACAACTCTCCTGGAGACATGGATAGGAAATGTGTGTACTTAGCACTGAAGAAAATTAAGACATACTTGCCTAATGGTACTGGCATTTACCAATCAGCTGGAAAAAAATGGGTATTCATCCGTACCTACTGAACACTTTCCTCTGTCCAGCCCAGCGCTTTTCAACGCTGCAGCATTTTGAGCACAGTTTACAAGGACGGGCTGAGTATGTAAACGCAACTCCATAAACCCAGAACTGGGCAGTTCTGTTTCCCTTGGAGTGGTGGAAGGCAGCAGTTGCACACTGTATTTAGTGGCACACCCTACGCCCTACTCACGAATGCCTCGCGCTCTGTGTCCGCATCACTAGAATTCAAAATGAAGATCGATCCAAGGGACTGATCCCAGAGATAGCCTGATGGTGAAACACTTGGCTTGACATAATTATTTTCACACCATCTAGATTAATCTGAGTACTTAAATTCTGCTTGCTTGAGTTCCTAACTAACATTACTTGACTGCAGAATTTCTAATTACAAGTATTACCCTTTCTAATCTTCTGAAGCTCTGCCTGCTGTGTCTGCATCCAAGTCATCACATTACAAGGTCCTCTATTGTCTAGCTGCATTCTTCTCAGGCCTTCAAATGTTAATAAACTAGAATAATGAAAGAGGAGGATAACAGTAGGTCTGAGTAGGATAATAGTACATTTCAATTTTAAATTTGGGGCCTTCTAGTAATGGGGGACAACTGAAAGCTAATGTGGGCTTAACACAGGCAGACATCAGAAAATACTGAGATTTTCTGACCACACCAGAAAGAACCCAAGCTGAAGCAAGCAGAGGAGGAAATAAAGGTGGAGATCACGAACAAATTTGGAGACACTAGAGTGCCACAAAAATAAATACAACAAATGCCAGGAAGAAAGAAGTCAAAGAGCAGAGATAACTGACCCAGGCAAAACCAGCCCGATCCTCCTGGGGTAAAGAACATCTCTGGCAGAACTGGTATCAGACAGGCCAGGGCCAAGGGGCCTCAGACAGTAGGGACAGCCATGGCCACTGAATCAGAGCTTCAAACTCCCTGTCCTTGAACTCCCTGCTCTTTGCCAGGCTTTGAAGTGGCCTGCATATCACCCAGGGGACCCAGCTACCACCTTTTGGGCACTCCCAAACCCAACAGACAATGAAACAGTGCAGAACAGAAAGCGTAAAATCATTTTGGAATTTGTGATGATAAAGCCTTATGGTATCAATCCAACTATGAAAATGCAGTAAGGGAAGGCAATATAATTCTGGTAGAAATCAATAGAGTTATAACTGCAGGGGAAATATTAATGTTATTACACAGTTAATCCATGGCTGAATTTATCTTAGTGAATTGTTAATGCTCTTCGTAAAACAAACAAGCCAGGTCATTTTGCTCCTTTTTACCTCGGCAAGCTCCTTTCATTACATCTCAACATCCCTTCGAAATAAGCCACACAATGACTAGTTTTTAAACCTATAAAGCTAAAAACCTCTACAATGGGGAAGAGGAGCAGCAGAAAATTATGGTTCACATGAGTAAAATACAGCCTGCCAAGAGAAAGAAAGTTTAATTTGTCGATGCTGGGTTGTGGGTTTGGAGTGCCAAAATTATTAAGGTCAGAACACTGCGCCGAGTGGCAGGCATAACAGCTTCTCAGTGTACACCCCTGAACCTGACTGCTCACAGTACTCATCAAAGTCAGCTTTGAGAGGACACGTAACAATGAGATTGTCCTTCGGAGAGGAAAAGAAGAGATTTTGTGGAAAGGAACTGGCCAAGCCCTCTATCATCAACAAGAGACAAATGCCTGATACCTTTGATAACAGGCCTGCTTTAGCATGGAGGGAACTACCGGCTCATGCGGTGACTGACTCTGCATTGCAGTCGGCTGGTAGGAGCAACGCTGCCACTTCCACCTTCCACCTGTAGCCAGTCACCTCTGGGGACAGGAAACACTGGATCAAAACGTATCTGTTCTACTTCCCTGACCCTGCCTCTGTCCCCGCCGAAACGATTGCTAATACTGGAACTGCACATTCAGTCACTGAAGCGGCTTTAGACACCTCAAGCCTGGGGCTTCATCCTGAGCCTAACCATGGAGGCTAGCCAGTGGCTGGTTTTATAAACCACTTGTCTTGTAGTCAACAACCCCAGATAGAAAGCTCAGTCCAGAAGACTGAAAAACTGACCTCTGGTGATATCAGGAGGAGGAGGAAAAACGGGGGGAAAATGTCAGAGTCTGTGTAATTTCATTTGTTTTACACATCCTGTAATACATAATTACTGAATGATACCATGGGAGGGATAAGGTAAGGTTGCTTTGGCTTGCTTTAATTGCGCATCTCTGTAACTAAACAAAGCTTTAGGTATTCTTTGAGTTGACCTTGGATTTCCCGACTTTACTGGTTTTGTTTTCTAAGAGCAACATCCTGTAGTGATTCTTACTTTCAGATTACCTACACATGCTTTCAAGGTTTAAGCCACTTTACTATTCCCATCTGTAAGGGAATAACAGAGGGAGAAAATTTACACTTCAAAAGTCTTGATAAAAAATAGTGAATGCGTTCAAATTCCATCTTTCTTATTTTCTAACCAATAATAATAATAAAATCTACTGGTGTCCCTCCTGTCCCATATCTCATTTCTTTCCTCTGCCTGTGAGATCTAACATTATCACAGACATATAATATAACATATTCCAGCTCATGCAAACAAAAGCAGCACAAAGAAGGCAAAGAAAAAAGTACACAGCAGTTTCGAATCATTCTTCACAAATAACACTAACAAATCATCTTCCAAATGAGCTTGATTCTCACCGGCACTTTGGTTGCCTATTATGCTAGGTGGATTTTTGCTTCTTGCCCACCAATTGTTATTCCGGCGTCACATGGACACCACTGTTCAACATTTACACTGCGTTGTCTTCCCCTGATATATTCCTCTTCCTCCCTTCCTTTCCCACTTCAGATCACTCTTTGTTCTGCCTGTGCTGAGGGCCCAGGCACACAGAAACCCAGTGGGACATGACTGGAGGCAATAAGGACGGCAGTAAAGCAGCAGGGCTCTGCGTAGTAAAGTCTGTTGCAAAGTCTATTGCTTACCCAGGTGCCACGTAGATTGGCTCAGAGAATTCCTCTCTCTCATCCTAAAGAAATCTCCCTGAAGACTGAGCCACCTGGCTCACAGGCAGCTCCCAAAACTCACGTGTGGCCGCTTTGGACCGAATTCTCACGGAGTCTGCTCTGTTAATGAAAAGAGGCTGGAAGTGCAATGTAACACTCCTTTATAAGGGTTTTAAGACCTCTTTGAGCACAGACAGAGGGATGTAGAGGAGCCCTTGTAAAAAAGAAACATTTTTTCTAAGTAAGGGCCCAGTTTAACTAACAACGCTTGTAATACCACTACATGGTCTTAAAACCTTAATGCAAAGCAACCGAGCTTTTCCTATTTGTGCACTCCTAAAATTTTCCCGTGCGTGTGTTAATATCAGGACAATAAATTTAAGCATAGCAATAACATGATTGGCTTCCTCAGGCCTTTTGAGCCTCTTGTTACCTCTCCCGGACCCCTCGGGTCACGCTGAAAACCATTGATCTAGTTAACACCTTTTCCGCAGGGAAGCGGAAGCACTGGTCACGATAAAGCGCCAGTAATAAACTGAGTCCTAATGAAGCCAATTTCTTCCTGGGATCCCAAAGAATTTCTCAAATGCTGATAAATTGCATCACACCTCATCCTTTATAAAGTACTGAGATACTACCATGATTATTACTTCTGTAAAGAAGACAGAGAACTAGGCTTAGGATTATCAACAGAGGTGGTCTGTAGGGTGAGGTGTATTTCCTAGACGCTCCCAAATATGTCCTGAATAGCTACCAAGATCAAGCGGAACTGAGGACACTTGGCACTGTCTAGAAAGAGCACCTAGTAGAAAGAGCTGGTGACAGGGGCAGGAACTGAGCCAAGCCTCTGTTGAGAAGTTAATTTGTAAGAAATACACTATAGAAAATGGATCTGGAAAACCCACATCCAGTGAAAAACGTTACTGAACTCGGGACACTTCACAAGACTGTTCCACTCATCCACTCTGATTTGGGAATTACAAAACTCATTTTAAATCTCAAGGTGGGGTAAATTCTGCCAATGTACCAATGCATCTTAACTAAAGCAAAGGATCAGAAGAAATTAACTTAAATTCACTCAAACGCCTTTTCTAGCCACTTTACAGTTATTTACACATTGTCCAGAAAGGATCCTTAAGCATCTGAGCTTCCCCTGCCTTAAAATGTGAAGACTAATGAGTGAAAACTGATTTTTCTACTCTTACCTTAAATCAGAGCTGACTTTGGACTCTAGCTGGAGATAGAATCGTGTGAATTACAACAGTCCTGTTCTCATTCACATGCATAACAACACAGCTCCTATTAACATCACTGGGAACACAAACGAGCTTGGAAAAGGAGAGTGTTTTCTTCAGCCAATGTAAGGTCATGTAAATCTATTTGCCTTTAATAGCTATAAGCAAAGCAATTCCAGTAGAGGATCTTTTACTTCAGATGTTCAAAATTACGGCTGGAATGATACTCACACAGCCATTTTAAAAAAAGTAAAACACCCTCCATAATTTTAAAGATGTTCTTCCTACTTGCTCCTTTCTGCATAAAAAGTGTAGCTACGTTGCCCTGAAAGCCTTTGAGAGCCTCCATGGCTACACTCACTTCTTCACGTTCCTAATGAAAGATACCGCAGAGCACACAGCCTTCTTTGTCTCTCTTCATCAGGTTTTCAAAACTTACACACTTTAATTTCTGCTAGTTAAATGGGAATATCTAATAAAAACTGCGCTAGCAACCATAAAACCAGCGTGCACTGGGAGGGGGAGGAGAGAAGGCTAGCTTGTCGGCAGCTGGCACTTTTATTACGAGGCATTTAAAAAGCCTGACAGCTAATGCACTTCACTAAGACACTGTGAACTACATACCTTCAGAAGAAATTATAATAGCTAATGAGGTTTGGGTTTGCTTGTACATTATATTCCCTGCGTTTCAGGGAGACGGATGCAGCATTCTATGTACCCTCTCTGTGCGATATGAATTCAGATGGTAGCTGACAGGGATAGATTTGGAAGTAAGATTTATCTCAAAGTATGTTTCCATGTTTACACACTCAGCATCGTTTTTCATATCCACCTTTAGCCATTATTCCTCCTTGGCAGTAGAAGTCAGGTTCTTAATTATGTGAAATTTTTCATTGTAATGAAAGGAAACATAAAGATCCTTGTGAACACACTCACATTTATAACTTATTTACAATGTGTTTTCAGAGTTCCAATAATTCATGGTGCTAAAGGTGGAAGACTCCACACACTAGCTGCAGTATTAATGCTTTGAAAAATTATTAGCCAAACTAGGAATTTTATTAGTCAGCTTTTCATGTTAGATGTGCTCTGCTGGGATTTCTCTATACCAATGCTTACTTCATGTTCTGACAATTTTTCTAACTAGCCTAAGATATTATTGTATTAGATGATGATTTACTCATTCTATTAAGCCCTGACACTAAATACATTTTATGCTAAATTACTTCTTTCTTAAAAAGAGAGGTTTTCTTCCTGCTAGAGAAAAAAGAAAAAAGAAGCCTGTTCCAATTAAGAGACAAAAGTAAACCTCTTCAAGATCTGAAAATCATAAACTTTCTAATTGTCCACCCTTTTCATGAAAGAAATGCTTTACCTTCATAAAAAAAAAAAAGTGATGACAAGCTGCTTTTGAGGACAAACTCGTAATAGGATCTATGCATCTGTAAGTTCTCCTGCCAAAAAGCATAATGTTGCAGGAAAGCCCTAGTACCTCTTTTGCTTTTTGCTTCTAATGTAGCAAGGAGCAGTACTTAACAGTTAGTTGTGTTGTCAGGAAGGCCATGGGAACTTAGGAGTCATGCTCTTGACGCTTGTGGTCTCCAAAAAGTGGCAATAGGAGAGCAAGCCATAGCTCAGTTAGTAAAGACGCTGACCTCTAGGCGAGTCCATCAGGACCATATTGCAGTGGCCTCCAGGCTGCGCTGCAGAAACTGTGGGGTTTTGTCCATACTAAGCCTTGTTCAAGTATCGCAATAAACCACGGGCCTAACATACTGAAAGCGGGGTAGAGCTCAGCTACTGTATCAACGACGGGTAGGATTTTGTACACGTTCTCAAAGGACAAGGGCTGGAGCAAATACGGATCTAACAAAAGCACTATTTCAGATCACTCTGCTCTTTCTTAGATGAAAAATTCCTGACTGCCATTGAGAACGTCCCTTGGTCTGAATGACTGTAGTCATAAATGTTGATCATCCTATTGCAGCCAGATCCATTTGTGATAAAACTAAATACATGCTTCCTGATGAAATCGGTAAAAATCACAGTTATTTGTAAACTGTTTTCCTAAGTGACAGAAATAAGTGACTACTACTATTGCACTAATTATATCATTTTCACGAGGAAAGTATTACTGGCTTCTATTTCAGACTACTGGCACGTAGATTCACATTTTTTTCTTATCAAAGAAAACATGGATCGATACCTCTCTTAATCTAGAAACAACAGAGGGAATGCCATGAAGTGTCTGGCAAGGTATTCATCTTCCTATCATATTAAGGCTTGGAAAGGAGGCTTTCATAGTCTGTTGTGTAATTTCTACTTCTGAGTGATGGCTACCCAACAATAGATGTCTGACCCTGCTCTTCCTCGGTTGCTGATGTAAAACATTGCTGCCAGACCGCTTGTATAATGAGATTTTATTTGAATGTTGCATTTCTGAAGATCTAAGGACTCACTTCCCCTTCAGGATATTTTGGCATGAGCACCTCAAAAATCAAGCACAAGAAACACAGATCTCTTGTACTTGTTCTTTGCATCCTCAGACAGGACAGACACATCTGTAGCCATGACAAACTAAGGGTACAAGATCCGATTCACACGCAGTCAGACATACTATCAGAGAACAGAACCACATTATCACCAATTTAAGGATACTTGGTGCTTTCCAGGGCACCTTGCTGGGTCCTCAACCTGCACACATCAGTGCAACTCCACTGATATGCCAATTTACACCTGCCAGTGCCCTCTTTACTGTCTTTTGACCAAGCATCTCATAGAAACTTCTCACCTATAATTCTTGCCTCTGATTCTGGTTTATTCTCATAACCATGAACGTTTTATAATGCATTCTGATTAGATAAACTGATACTTTGAGTAATTTATGATGAATCTAAGGTCTGGTCTACACACACAGAAATTACACCGATTTAACTAAATCGGTTTCTAAATCAATTTAGTTAAATTGGAGCAGCTCCCAAGCGAGGGCACATAAATTGGTTTAAGAATGGCTAATATCATGTTAGCTTAATTCAGTTTTAAGAATGTCCACACAAGGGGGTTGCAATGATTTTATTAAATTGACTTAGAAACCAATTTATTTCAGCCAGTACTATTTGTGTGTAGGCCAGGCTACAGAGACAAGCGCAAGCTGCAAAATGTAGCATTAATTGTCAGTATTATTGCTCCCAGGAACTAAAGAAGGAATTAGTTAGAATAAAGTTTTAACTTAATTTGTTAATGAGCAGCACACGTGCCAGAATAAAGCTAACAAACAATGTTTTGTTTACATGATACTTTTCCTCAAGGCAGCTTATATGCCGTTAGTAATTAAAAGCCACACATTGTTACATTACAGCCATAGTGTGAAAAGGTTAAAATGTAAATAGATTTAAACATCTTGGGGCTATTGTGATTATTGCTAATTTTTACTTACATTGCAACACAGATGAAAAAAAAATCCTTCACTTTCTGTTTGTAATCTTATTTTTTTTTCCTTAATTTTAGGTTTTGGATAAACTAATGCCTGAAGAATTGAATGTTTATTTACTTCAACAGACATGCTAAGAAACTAGTCCTTTGTTTTAAATATACAACCTACAGATCAGTTAACGCTGTGGTGATAAAAAGATCTGAGATGATTCCCCTTCCATCCTAATTGTCTACAACCAACTAAAGGCATCTGAGTAGTGGTTGAAGATATACGAAAACTGAACGATATTCAAATGCTTCCACTGCTAATTCCAAGGCAAAAGTCAGAACTCAAGTTTCCTGACACGAGGGCAGTCCCCTTAGCAACAGTGACCTGAGTTCGAAGAGAGGTCAAACACCTTTTGATCTGGAGGATATCAGAAAATAGCCAGATTAGAAATCCCTTCTATTCTCTTCTGGTTAGCGGGGATGTAATCATGATGTCACCTAAGAGAAAGAAGACATTTCTATGAAACGCTGCCTCACATTCCATAGGCCTTAAAATCATTTCACACTAGGCAACTGGAAGTGAGTGCAGAAAAACTAATTTTGTACTTCTTTCTCCATAATATACAGGAAGCCACCAAACAGTGGTGATCACAGGCCATTGAAGTGTAAATGTCACTTGAATAGCCTGGACAGATGGGTCTTTTCATGGAGAGATTAGACTATGGCTAAAATGTCCCAGGAAGAGAGGCAGACAAGACTTCTGTGCATGTATGGTGGCACATGCAATATCCTAGGCCTTTTAGGTTAACAGATATAAGCAGGTCTTGGTCCTTGCTCAGGATGCTTGCATCTCTTGCAGGTACTTTTTTTTGATCACTGCATTTAGAAAATGCAAGGATTTCTTGACAAGCTCTAAGAGGGTCTTAGAGATGAGTAGCTGTTCACATCAGTCATGACGTTCCCCCTCTTCTTTCCACCGGTCTCTCCCCAGCCCCCTCACACACACCGTATCTTTCACAAGATTTCTTCCAGTGCAAGACGACAGGTTGGGGGCCGTTCCCCTCCATCCTGCACACCTCCCAGCACTAATCCTAGTAGCTCCAGACTTTGTTGCTGCCATGTGTCTCAAATGCTTACCGTGCTTGGCTGTCTCACTGCCTTTTAAGGATCTGTTCAGAATCTGATTAATTACTTAATGTTTACAAAGCACTTTGAAGATGAAAGGAACTGCAGTATCAATGGTAAGTACCATGATTATTTACTCTTCTGGCTTGCCTCTCTTTATGCTAGTAGAGAAAAATTGGTGACCACCTAGATTTTGATCTATGAACAAAAAATTGCTTTTGGCCTGTGGAATTCAGCAGCACGTGACACACACGCTCTGTGTGTTGTCAAACCAAGGAGGCTCACATCTCATTTCTGTCATCGCATTCTCATGTGGTGGCCGTGACTGTTTCCAGCGAGGCAGAATATTTCAGTGACGTGTATTTAACAACTAAATATCCCTGCTATTGTTACAACCGTTGTTTTCTCACTTGACTGAGGACAAGAATTAATTCCCAGCTCTTGAGGGGCTAGTCAAGGAGAACACATAGGGTCCCTACCAGCACACAAAAAGCGAGCCTTGGTCCAAGCAGCCTTCAAAGCAACTGGAACAATCTGAAACACTTGGGGATGAGTCAGGGAGATACAACACAGATATGGTATTGCCAAGAACAAGAAAGAAGCAAAATGATGTGAAAGACAAAGGGAGAACTCTTAAGAGGAGCTTAGAGGAAGTTTCTCTTCTGTGTGAATACTTTGTCCCAGGATGGGTAGTTGAAGGTGTTCAGAAGACTCCTACCCAAAAATGTAGTGTCCTCATCAGAAAAAGACACTGTAGTTGGTTTATACTGCTTCATTCTCCTTCCCTAGCAGACCAGCCTGCAATCCACACCTGAAACACCAGTCACAGAAACTTCTAGACGATTGCCATGATGACTTTAACACACTTGGGAATTACACTAAGTGTCCATTTCTTTTTGTAGCATTTAGTACATAGAATATGTAATTTGCTTCAAATCAAACATATCCTGTCTCCAAATTTCAGCCTAAATCTGAGGCTTTCCAAAAATAGGATTGAAGAGAGATACTGTCCCTTGCAGAATGAACACTTTCCTTGAGGCAATAAATGAGAACTTCCTTAAACCAACTCATCTTTGAGCTTCCCAGGTAGTCTGGCACAGCCACTGGCTCTCTTAGCTGTGATTGCAAATCTCCTGATAGCCACTGAATGAGTGGAAAAATGTCGACTTTGATTAAAAAAAAAAAGAAAACAAGGACAAACGGATCCTAGCTACACAGCAGACTGAAACACAGGTGCCAGCATTAGCAATAAGTGAAAGAAATACTGTTTTTCATATTATAAGGTGCTGACTGCTACACAGCTTAACTGTAAGCATAAGATGTGATTAGCTGCAAACAGGTAGGACTGCTCTTGCTGAGTTCAATTATAAGAAAGAACTGATGGATACACAAAGAAGTTTGGTGTGACTGCACATGCAACACACATTCAACTTGCCTAGAGCCAAGAGCCTTACCTATTTGAGCCATACATCACTCCCCTGACACCACACTTAGACCCAGGGGTGTGAAAATACACTACAGACAGTCTTTGCCTGCCTCTAAGATGTTTCACATTTAAAGTTCAGCAAGAGTTTCAGTCTGGAGCACCCCGGAATAACCTCTTCTGAATCAGATGAAAAGTCATGTTCCAAATGAATTTTTAAAGAAACCAGTTAAAACTCCCTGCTGGAAGA
>NW_009258671.1:8075542-8086695 GCF_000687185.1 Egretta garzetta
GCGGTGACATTTTGCACCATTAAATGCAATTGTCTTTTAAGAAGTTCCATGCAACATACATGAAATTCAGAGTTCCATCTGCACGAAGGCAAGGAGGACGCAGGCACTTAAAGGACTTTTTTGTTTGATTATGACTGAGTTCCTTAACAACAAGCGCTTGTGGATTTTTTGTTTCGAGTTACATCTGTCTTTGGTAATTGGGAGCAGAAGTCCATCTGCCAGAATGCGTTTGGTAAATCTCTTTGCAGGCTGCCATTTTGTGAGCAAGGATGTATACATCCCCCTGGGTGACCCCTCCCTAAAACCATTTGTGTAACCTGCCAGCTGTTCCTTACTCTGACTCTTCCTCCAATTATCCTTTAGGAGAAAGTGGAAAGGGGGAGAAAACCCCTGTACACGCTTCCACATACACATATGCACGCGCAGCCATGAGGAAGATGAGGGGTGGCATTCCCTTGATAGTGCAGACCGGTATTGTTCTGGTGAAGAAATGGCCAGGCAGCAAATCCCACCCACCACTGGGGGGTCTGCTGCAGTAGCAATGCAACCTGCAGTCAGGTTTTTTTACCTTGCACTTCCCCTTCCCCTTGGCTTCATTCCTTCTAGAGCTGCCCAGCTTGAAAATCCATTCTCTGGGTGGAAGAAGGATAAAATGCATGAAGGGAAGTGAAAGACACAGATCTCAGTGAACAACCTTCCCAGAACGAACTCGTGCAAAATTCCACTCTTAATTACATTAATATTAAAAGACTCCCTAGAAGATACTATAAGAACAATTCTTTCTGAACACTTCAATAGATGAGCATGGCTTTCCTTTTCCCACTTCAGAGTGCTCCTTATTAACTTTTAAAATATTTTAATTGTTTCTAATGTTTCTTGTAAGAGGAATTTCTTGTAGTAGAGGAATAATGTTTGGTTGGGTTTTTCATGAGTAATTCTCAATGGAAATTCTCATCATTAGAAATCTGACCTTACATTTAAAGAGCTGAAAGGAAAAAAAGCATAATTAATTAGTCACATTATTTTTCCTCCAGCATATTTTAAAAATTAGCAACCAGAGAATGAAGAAGATGCAGGCTGATCCTGCAGCCCTTTCACACGATAGCTGTTGCACCAATGCCTCTGGGAATGCACATTAGGAGAGCAGGATCAGGCCCTTAAGCATAAGCCAGGCGTAAATCAGGCCTGCAGATAGGCACAGATCAGGCCTCCTGCCATAGTTTCCTGAGCACTCTCACTCCCCATTACAATCAGTGGGAACAAAAGAGGCTGTAGGGGCACTTTAGTGGGTACCTGATTTAAAATCATCAGTGTTTTATGCGGGTAGGTTTAGCTTAGCAACTGGCAGCCCTCCAAAGAATGCAAGGCACTGATTCCCCACCCTATACACACCAGTTCTATGCCTGCACAATTCTATTGATTTTAATTGTGTGTCATATCAGCTTACTCCAGTGTAACAGAGCTGAGAAGCAGGTCCTGAATATCTAATCCACAAGCAACGATACTTCAAGTATCTCTTTATTTGCATTTCTACCCTGAGGCATCATTTATCATGAGAACTATTCAGTGCACAGGATTTTAGAGTTTTATGCTCCTGACATTTCATCATTCCAGTAACTACCTCTCCCAAAACAGAGCAAAACAGCATTTCGTTTGAGATTTTGATCTGAGCCTCAAGATTCAGTTACGTTGCCTTGCTCGCTCCTGGCTCACACATACAGAAAGGCCTTCTATGCTTCAAAAATCATCAGTTTAGAGATCTCTGACTATTGTTTCATTTTCGCTATTACAGAGATAGAATAGCAACTTTATGGCTGCCTAGCTCATGCAATCAGAGAATAACGATTCAAATTTAGGCCAAAACACTACCTTAATTAAACGTCTGATGGGCAGAGCTCTAACTGGAAATCTGGATTAAGTGCTACCACTTTTTTGAAACCTAAGGTACACCCCTCTCTGCTTCACTTTCCCACGTGTAAAATGAGGATAATGCAGCCCTCTTTCCCCCACCTTTTGTTGGCTTCATCTAAATCTTGAGGTCAGGAATTCTTTCAGTCCAGGACATGGTCTAGCAACTCCAGCTTTAGCAGTCACTTTATTGCCCTCATCTGTCCTCACCCAGGACAACCATTCCCTCAGCAGTGTTTTTGAATACAAGGTACATAGGT
This sequence comes from Egretta garzetta, assembly GCF_000687185.1. NCBI lineage: Eukaryota > Metazoa > Chordata > Aves > Pelecaniformes > Ardeidae > Egretta > Egretta garzetta. The sequence goes on from NW_009258671.1 coordinate 8,077,711, forward strand.
GTTCCCCCTGATTGTTTCAATGCAAAGTCCAGAGACATCAAACCCAATTTTCATCACTAGTTGAAGCAAAACTTTTGGACTTCATATCCAGGAGGCTGAGGTGAGTTGATGCAATCCTAACTATTTTCATGCAGGGCACACTGGCTTGGTGCGAGACTGCTCCAAAGCAGCAACATCACTACAACCTGTCCTACTGCCAACTGCCTTTCTATACCTTGTGGATTTCAAATCTTATGTGGGGCACCTTTAGAGGCTACTCTGGTGAAACTGCTATCATTTCCAACCCAGGCATCCAACAGAACAGGTATTCTTTCTACCCGGAAACTTTCAAAAAGTTTTCAACATTTCTGTTACCAATGAAGATTTCCTGGTTGTGGAGCAGCTTATAAAATCAAAACACTTCAGTAAAAAATTTAACATGCAGAAATGATTTTTAAAAAATCTAAAACCAAACACAAAAAATGTTCAACCACATCAAACAAAATACCCTGTGTGAGGATACTAAAATAAAGATTAATCTAAATAACGATTTTGTAGTCTCTGATTCCAACTACCTACTACCAAGAAAAGATGACTGACAACAACAACAACAATCAAATATTGTAATTATCTATTTTTCCTTTCTCTCTCTGGTGAACCTGTTTTAAGTTTTCTTTCTTGACGCTAGTAAGTTTACTCACGATTTTGAATAAACACCCATTTGTTGTCTGAGATTCATATCTGGCCAATTCTCAAAATGCAAAGAATTGTTACCGACTTTAAAAAAATCTATTCACTCTGGGAAACAGGAAGACAAGTCTTCAGATGATGTTAATCAGCATAATTCCACTCACTCAAAAGGAATTACCCAATTTACACCAGCTCAGGATGTGTTTCACCATTTTAAATTAGGCTCTTGGTTTATTTAATGTCTTATTGCAGAGCTCTGAGACTCCAAAGCCAGTCTGTCCTCACTTTTATCTGTTTACAGATAAGCATGTTTCCTTAAAACAGCTTCAACTGCCACAGTTAAAATCTTAACACCTGCTTAGGTCTAAAGTTATTACTTCCTGCCGGGAATGTCTGAAAGGACTTGGAATATTAATCTCTTTAAATAGGTCTCCTGGGAATATATCAGTGTTTTCCCTTGATAGGATGCTTTCTGTGGAATTTGATAATCCCTGGCATTTTCAGCATTTCACACAAAGCATCATTCTTAAGGAATGTCTTATTAAACGCGAGCTTTAAAATGCTCGGAAAGGACTGAGAGCTGGTTCTACCTTTACCCTGAAGACAAATTGGTTTTTCTTCATTCTCTAACAGCAATAAAGGCCGGATTTCTAAAAGAGCTGTTTAAAGGAAGGCTACCAATACGAAGTCTTCTGTTTGTTCACTGTGCGTACTCGGCTTTTTCAAAACAACAGCTACAGTTTCTAGCTTCTCTTCTCACAAATTGTTTTGTTTATTTGGTCCTACACTGTCTCTTCTTGGTTGCCATTTGTACCATACCAGAGGTCCTCCCAAACATGCAGGTGTCCATCCTACTGCTGGAAACATAAAATCTCTCCTCTCCTGCAAAGTCATAGTTCTAAGAATTTGCAAGTCAGGAAAGGGTCTGTGGTTCAAAGATTTCAAGGTTAGCAGCGATTGTTTAGTCTCATCTTCTACCTTTTGAGCAGGCATCATGTCCCACTGAGGAACTCCTATATCTGCTGAGTAAGTCCTGATTGGGTTCTAGCTCTAATTCCCAAACAACTGGCCCAAATTCATGGTCCACTGGTTGCGCCAGCAATCCACAGCTGCTGTGGAAACCATACTCCTGAAATGTGTTTTCAGCTTGAAAACAACTAGAAGTGTGGAAACAGCAGTATCTGCTGAAGCCCCAAAATGTTCCGGGCTCATTATGGTTGGTGGTTCAAGAAGGCAAGGGGAACACTGAGAAGCAGCATGATTTTTAGAAATATCTCAGTCTCAAAGACTACGTTCAGAGATGTAAAAGCCCTACCCTATAATCATACCTGAAAGAGAAAGAAGTCTTTGCTCACTGAAGAGTACGACCTGGAGTTTTGCCTGACCTGGCCATTGGCACACTCTGTGTAGAGGCTCTCACACACTGCCAGGCATCCTCCTGTTTCTCAGCTGTGGTCATTTAAAACTAGCTGCACTCGAGTATTGAACTGTGGGTTATCACTCTCAGCAATCCATATATTTCAGGCTAATGACAAAACTTACCCTTCTCACTTTATGCAAATTAAGACAGTAAATGCATTTCATTGTATTCTAATTGTATGATAAGTTCACATTTTTAATGCTTTTTTTCATATTCCCTTTCATTTCCTTTTAGCCGATCTAATTTATTAATTAATCAGCTGTCTTGAAATATAATCCAGCCACAGTGTATTTCATTTAATGCAATTAAAAACCCTGAATGTTTTCTGGAGGGAAGGTTTCTCAAATGGAGTAGGTCTTCCCTCGGGGAATCGCTGAACAATTTAGAGCAATGTAATCCAGAGAAGACCGTTCTCACTGATGAGTAATTTTGTTTGTCGATACTTTTCCCGTACAGAAGCTCTTTTCTGGGCAAGACAAAGGACAACATTCTGAAATCTTTACTCAGTTATTGAGTAAATCCTTCACTGAACTCGTTCCCCACAGTCCTTGGTACTGTTATTTCCTTCTCAATTTACACTCAAACAAATTCTCAAGGAGTTCAAAGGGATTTCAGCTAAGTAAGGAAAGGGTGAAATTCACCCCATGCGGAAGGCCAGCACCCAATCCAATCTGCAATGTCAGTCTACTTTCAGCCTGTAAATTGCAACTGACTGGTGGATTTGAGTCCCGTATTAAAGACATATGAGACAAATATCATTAAGTTGCCTTAACTGAGGGACTGTGATCGAATGGAACTTTAAAAAAAATTATATATGTCTATCCAGACAAGACCACTGACTGTTGAGAGCTTCATCAGTACAGCAGAACCCTGTGACATCACAATTACTTGCAATGCTGAGATTATGCCACAATTGTTGATTGCATGATAATAAACATTGGGATTAAATTGTAAAGTACGTAAGGAAAAGAAGGGAAAGAAAAAAGTGGAAGATATACTAGTTCTTGCACTATGTACATTTGTTCTGTCTGTTACTTGCCTATCATGAGTCACCAGGTAGTAAATGAATTTCAGATTCAATTTTCTCCAAAGAGCACAACTTTTTAGCTAATCTGTAGCCACTGGGATACACATAAACTGCAGCAAGCAGAAGGCCCAACCCTGCTTTTACTGAAGTGGGGGAATTTTTTTATCCAAGCTCAGGAAAGGACCAATAAAAATAAACCTCTAGTACCAACTTGCAGGAATCTGCAGCTGTTCAATTTGCTGTTCCAAAGCAGGACCTGCACAGTTTTTACTTACACTGGAAACAAACAGCTGGCAGGGCCACACTTTTTTTCTTGTCAGCCAGTAGCTGCATTGCTGTAACGGTAGATCTTTTAATTCCCAGGCATCATTAAGTCACAGAATGGCTGCTTTCAAATTGCATTAAATTGCTTAATAGATATTACCTGCTCTAGGAAAGGAAGGCACATTCTAGATTATCACGGCTATGGTTAGCATATTAGTTTTGCAGCCACTCAGTTTTCAAGTTACTATTTCCTCTGTATTACCTTGATTATCATCTTAAAAAGAAATCTAAACTGCTCCGTTGCAGTCAAACACGAAAAACATCCAACATGCAGAAGATTCACTTAGAACTGCTGAATACTGGGGACACGTGATATAATTATTTCTCTGTTACACTTGCAAGCTTTCTGTCTTTCTATTTTATTCCTGCAGTCATCACTAAGTTCCATTTAAATTTTAGCGGTCATCTCCAATACCTACCTTTGCAAACAGAATTAGTTTAATTAGCACATTATCTAGTGGCTTTTTTACCTTTTTTCCCCTCAAGGCTTCTTAAACATTTGCCAGGAGCATCTTCACAGGAAGCAGACCACATGGATGATAGCTATTTGAAGATCTCAGATCCACATTCCTTATTTCATAACCTACCCGGGCAAACAAAGCCAGGCAAAGCAAGTATCTTGCAGAAGTACAAACTTCATTTAGCCCCTCTGCCAAGAGACTAAGATGGATTTCACACCCTGGACCCTTCTGTGTGCTCAGTGGAACATGTAAAACTTTACAGCATGGTAACTCCGAAGTGAACATATTAGTTTAATTGACACAAGGAGATAGTTAAGTAGTTCACAGTTTTAGCTAGCAGCATGCCTTTAAATCCTCCACCACCTAAAGCACAAATTTCAGTCCAAAGATGACGCAGAGGGTTGTCCCAGCAGATACTGGGCCTGAACTTGAGCTCTTTAACATTGTCTACACCAGGCACGATTCTGCTGAAGTCATCACCCAGGATGGGTGGTTACATGAAGGACTGTCCCTAGAGCAGCGGGGTCACAGTCTTACAAAGGGCTTCACAAAGCCACCCTGAAGACTGGACTCCTCACTGTTGGGGACAGCAAACTTGGAAGCTCAGGCCCGGATGTACCCTCTGGTCCCGCGTGCCTGAACGCTACCAGACCCTCCTGGACAGGGCCTTGTGTGAAACAGCTTCAGGTCATCCGCCATGCAGGACTCCCTGCATGGGACATACTGTGTGCAAGAGACCACCCTACCACAAGGTCAAGCCAGGTGCCTTGATTGCAGCAGCCACCCTGTGCTCGTTCCAGCAGGTCCAGCCACGTGAGGAAGCGTCCATGCAGGTGGCTGGCTAGCTGTCTGCCATTAACAAGCTGCACAAATCAGGCTTGCCGTGCTGCAGCAAGGCTGAAGGAATCTCAGTGCCTCTTGCACAGCCCTGGATGGCAGGTGGGAGCAGCCATAGGCATACCACAAAACTCGACACAGGATTTGTTTCCACCTCTGTCACCCTGCAACCGATCCTCCCCTCAAAACAGCAAAGCAGAGAACTTTTCACATCAGCTCACTTTTTTTGGATCTAGGAATAGGAGATGGAAAGTCTGGGCCTGCTGCTATTCCTCTTCAAATAACAAACCAGAACTAAACCTAGGAACTAGGTCTAGCAGCAGCCGCCAAGTTTAACGCAATGCTGATTCCAAGGAATATCAGTGTCACTGTCCTCTCAAGAGCCAGCTGCCCTTTATTTTTACTGTCATTTCTCATAGATTGTGAGCACATTGCAAAAAACCTACAGACCTAATGGCTTAGCCTTAAAAGCCTCTAGACGGTATATGGCAACACAGACTGCCTGTAATTACATTCAAAGTCAGATCATAGGTTGTTTAGCAAAGGGACCTCATTTACTGTATTAAATTCATCCTAATCTTTTCTGTGTAGCTGAAGACTGGGATGCTACAGATGCATGGAAAGAGAGGTCAGGAGTTGACCACCTACAGCTGAAGACCCTACTAGAAGGAGAAAAAAATTAAGTAAGCAATAACATAGCAAAGTTGAAAACCCAGAAGGCACTAAAGGCAAACAGAACCATTTTAATAGTTTTTCCTATGCTTGCCTGTACATGACAGCTGCTTTTTAAATTTAATAATCTTAGAGCAGACTTCATCATACATAGTAACGGTGGCATTCACCTGCAGAGCACTACTAGTTTGAATGCACTGCTGAGAGACCCTCTTTTTCATGCAGAAATGTGAACGGAAGGGAGAAAAATATCAGCACTGTGCAAACAAGAACCTTTATTGGTTCCACACTCCAGAAATATCCATTCAAATGAAAAGGATGAGAAGATTTTTAAAAGTAAGTTCAGTTGAAAAGAAAGATTTAAATTCTACCTGTTCTCTGGGTTTTAAGCATAGGATAAGATCAACTTCCCATTGTCTGTAAAGAAGAATTTTGCTGTCCCTTCGAAACCCAAGAATTCTGGGAGACCAAAAACTGGAAAATGCCATGAGTGGTGGTGCTGTACAATGACTTGTTTGGATGCTAAATAGTGGTGAGCACCTAAAATGCCACTGATTTCAATGGGAGATGAGAGTGTTCAGCACTCCATGGGAACCAGGCTTTTTTCTTTTGAAATGAGAGAGCAGTCCCCAAAAGACAACAAAGTTTTTTGCTAAGGAGATGTGGATTTTAATAGAGTTGGCGAAGTAGTGAGTGAGAAGGAAAAAAAGGAGAAGGGACCATGTGTATGTCTGAGTTGCATAACGCTGTCCCGGGCAAAACACAGCAGGCCATATTCCTTTCTAAGATAAGCTTGCAGAAGGCAATGTGGTTAATGAGAGCTGTATCTGGCCCCTGGGCACAGCTGTCCTCCGTGGCAGAGCACCGAGCTCTCGAAAAATCACCGATTCTCTCTGCGAGCTCATACAAACAATTCTGCTGGAAACAGAGTCAAGCTGGATCTCTTGTAGACAGAGCACTGAGGTTACCAAGTCCTGCCATGTTATAAAAGGGAGGCGAGTGCTGCGACAACAGCTGTTCCTAACAGCTTTGTTACAAATTTATGAAGTGCAAGTCCTGACACAGAAACCCAAGATGAAGTCAACTCCCTTACTCTGTCAAGTGCATATTTTTCTCATTATTCAACACTTAACAGGGATGACAGCCAAGATTAAATAGTCACTCATCTTCTGCGCCATTATAGCTCCTGCATGATTGCTTCAAATTAAATCTAACAGTCAATGAAATAGTCAATATTTAATTTACTCATTGCAGGTGGCGATTTAGCTCCAGTTACGATATCATTTAATGACAGAAATATTGGTATTTATCACTTTTTATGAGTCTTCAGAAGATATGGGGTTCCTTCATTAGGCAAAAATGTCCATGCAGCTTTAAGTCATACGTCACTCTTAGAGAGTGCGGATTTCGAACCCTCCGGGCATGTTCCTTTTCCCTGCTTTTCTGGGTGCTCTCTGTCAGTGAAGAGGCATAAGGGTGCCGTGTGAGTCTCCAGAGACCTAGTAAGCTAATCATGACAGGACCTACGCTTCCATTCTTCTAAGAGCACCCACTGACTAGCTAGTGGTGCAGAACATTTGGATTTAGAAGAACCTGATATAGCAATGACAGTCCAGGGCAATCAGGGTTAATTCCTACTCTTCTGACCTCACTGGCTTACTTACATAAAAGCCATTACACAAGTAGGGGGAGTCCAACCAGAAACATTTTGGTGACATTCATTACTGACCTTTTGACCACTTAAGAGTTCATCAGCAGAAGACAGATCATTTTCACCCTGTTTCCAGAGGGGGAAACAAGCAGCAATGGTTTTGCTCCCTTCTAATGAACATGTTACAATTTTTTGCTTTTTGTTAGCACTGTTTTGGGTGAACCAAAATATGCACTTCAGCTCCCCGATGACACAGACTTTACGCTGAAACCCCTTCCCCCCAAAAAACGGGGCTTCTCCATGTATCATCAGCTACTGCAATACAGGAAACCTCATCATATCTGCCACAAACAGTTTAGTTCTTGCTTAAAGGTCAGAAATTGGAAAGAAAAGGCGCAACCAGGCTGAGCATTCAACTTTCCCTCATCCCCTCTCTTGCTTCGAGGGGACTGAAGGGCCAAGTTTCTGCCTTAATCCCCACACACCTCAAAGGAGTATTTGCTTGCATAAAGACCCGTATTCAAGTGACTCCCTGGGGGAGGTGAGTGAGGAGGTATTTGCAGGAGAGGGGGAGGCTAGCCAGCACTAGCTAAAAGCTGGTACAGAGCATCAGCAGACAAGCACAAAGACTTCAGCCCTTCTCTCCCCCTGAAAAGCTACAGAAGCTCATCTGTGCTTTGGGACCAAGGCAGCTTTGTAGGGGGATGCCTGAGGATGGCCTCTACCACCCCTTATTCCCCTGCGAATTTCTGCCGGCAGAAAAATGCAGCTGAGTTTTTCCAGCGTTGCCTTGAATGGGGTCCCTTCTGCGCTATGAATACTGGCAGCACATTATTCCTCCCCGCATGCAGGCTCAGCTGCAGGAACTCACACTTGAGGGGGCTCGGCACATCCCTTGCTCCTTGCTCCCCACTGGCTCGAAGTGAGAAATCCTCTGCTCGCAGCAGCCGCTCGCAAGCAAGGCCTCCCAAAGTGAGACGCTAGTGCGTAAAAAAGGTGTCCCCTCTATCTGCCTGCAAAGCAAGCAGCAGCTAAGACAACATTACAACCTGTGCAATTACATAGTCGATAAAGAAAGTTTCAGGAAATGTGCTTTTGTTTCCTGTAAGTGATTTAGTTGAAAATCTGCCTTGGGATTAATTTGGGTAACAATCTGCTTTGCTAATCATGTGTTTGCATATACTTGTTTGGAATTCCATGTGTTGTGTATGTCATTACAGAGCGCACAGTTATCATACTTTGCTTTCTGTTAATGTGTAAAGATCTGGTTGAAAACCAGGCACACTTCACAAAAATATCTCTGAAATTTTGTCCCTATTTTCCATCACAAACACTTCAATTGGTTGGTCCTGTCACAAGCATTTGTACCAAACAAAAAACTTTTCTGGTCTTCATTTAGAAATTTCTCTCTTTAAATTTTCGAACCAGACCAAAAGTATTTCTAATCTTTATTAAATTGACATAACGGAATAACGAGCTTGATGCTACAAGGATTTTTATGCTTCACAACACCAGGAAATTCTAATATTTTTTATGGTGCATTGAATTTCCAGGTCTAAACACAGACTGATTATCACTGGGGGGGGCGGTGCAGCAGCAGAAGGGAGAAAGAGATTTTTGTAGCCATATGCTCATTCTCATAAAGCTGCACAGTCAATTAATGAGTTGAATAATTTCATATTTGTAGCTATTTGAAAATAAAATAGTGCCCATAGCCGAAGAGCCTTCTTTGTGCTTAGAGATCAATTTCTATTTATCTGAACTTTGAATGTAAGTCCCTACAAATTGTGGGTGCCTTGTTTACATTTGTGCGTGTGTTAATGATCCCATGTGAAAACTACACCGCTAACAATGGAGAGCCAGATTGTATCTTTGCCCCAAGCACCATGGATAACTCTGCCTCCTCAGCATCAGCATCGGAAGA
>NW_009258671.1:8086788-8103701 GCF_000687185.1 Egretta garzetta
TCAAATCTCTGCCTCCCCTTTGCTCCAAGGGATAGTAATTTGCTGCTGATCTATGGCAGCAGTAAATTACAATGCACCAACCCCACTCAGGAGCACTCACTGATACCCTCGGGTGACCAAGCAAAACCCTCTCCCACTCCGCCATCCATCTGATCATGGCCATGGGAAGAGGCAGGAGGAGGTGCACCACACCTGCGTGGCTGGATAGAAGCACTGCTCCAGGGATTTGTAGGTCAAGTGATGATTTAGCAAGGGTTTCCTCTACATTTACCACGCATGCATTTGCAGTCTGACCTTGTGCTGGCCTACGGGTTGTTTGAGTGTTTACATTCACTGTACCTCAGGCCCAGTTCCGTCACCTCAAACTGCTCCAAGATGCCCCCAAGCTTTCCAAATAGTCCTGCTGGCACACAAATGCCTCAGCAAGTCTATGAATGGTGCATGGAAGCGTAGGAGGCAGAAGAATAGTTGGGCAAGAGAGTCCTTTAAGGATAGCGTACTATAATTTATAAGCCAGCTCTTCCAAGCTTCTAGCCACCAATAACAAGAAAAGCCCCACCGTGAAGAAAAGCACAGGTCTCCAGGCAGAAATGGCGTGGGTTGGAGTTGGGAAAAGCATGAGGGCTGGGAAAGCAGCAGCAGCAATAATCAGCTCACCCAGTGAGCCGCCCTGTGTCTTGCAAGGGTCAATCACGCACAGGCCTCAACCTCACCTGCCCTCAACACCCTCAACTTGCTTCGCTCCCACACTGCCAGCTGCCACTCCACCCGCGTCACTGCAACAGCCTGGGGCTCATTCAAAGAGCCCAAGAACACTAGAAATGCCTCCTGAATGTCTGCCAGGGCTCCTCAGGCTGCAAACCTAAAGGCCAACCATTCAGAAACCCCTCGCTAGGGGCCTAAGCAGATTTTCAAAAGGGCTTCATGTATTGGGCACTGAGCTGCTTAGCAAATCCAACTATCATCTTCCAGTGAGAGCTTCCGATATAGAGCACTTTGGAAAATCTGGCTGTAAATCCACAGTCCACTCCTTTTGTCTCATTTAATTGGCTGTGGGGTTTAATTTCTTCATCTCACTTGCTCCCCTCATGTGTAATACTATAATGAAGGCAGCTGATAGAGGTTCATGTTTCCGAGCACTGCTAGATATGCTGCCTGTGGTGATTCACACTTAGAAATATATTCTGGGTTATCCAATGGGCCCCTGGCCTTCAATATAAATATGCCTCCAAAATTATTTCAAGTCCAAGCAGGCAAATGATTATTTGAATTTTAAATAAAGAAATTGCTAAGTACCATTACAGAGATGTTAGAAAAAGACCACCTCTGGCTCGGGAAGTCCCTGAGCCGCAAGTTGTGGGAGGTTGAGGGAAGTATCACTGTTTGCCTGCCCTGCGCTAATACCCTTCCTTTGTACCTGTTACAGGCCGCTCCGATATCAGAGATGGGATAGTGGGCTAAATGGACCTTTGATCTGACCTTGTAAGTCACTCTTAAGTTCTTACGGATATTTTTGGTTTTAAGAAGCCAGCATCGCTAAGAAGAGAGGATTGAAAAATTTCAACCCCCAGTACTAACTGTTTCAAGTTACTGTCGCCAGAATAAAAATTACCAACTTGGCAGGCATATGACAAACTTTGACACTAGGTTCCCATTTGACAAAGAATGCCTAACCTTGACTTTCCGATATTTCCCAGCATTTCCAGAGCCAGAATGATTGTAGATACTACAGAGAGTACTCTGGAAATTACATCTTAAAGGAGTTTATTTCTCCAAACATCACAGGCAAAAATAGCAAGCTGGATCCAGTAAAGTGCCATGGCTGTGACTGCAATTCAAAAAGAAAAAGCTTCAGCTTATGTCTTCTCACTAACTTACTTCCACTTCAGGGAAGCCTGCAGAATAGACAACACAGATAATTCTAAGTTCTTTCAGGGATTTTAGAAACTTTCCTTCCCTCCAAAAGAATCGGACCCCTACACTGCTTTCAAAGAACTAATAACCTGGGCTGTGAAGGTACAAGCTAGTATGAAGCTGGAGATCAAACTTTAAAAAGTACTTAGGTGCTCGTGCTCACCTTGATTTCAATGAGAGTTAAAAGCTACCGTATGCTGAAAACCGTGGGACTACAATCTTGCAGTGGTATATAAAAAGCAACACTGGCAGCTCCAAACTTTCAAAACTTCAAGACCTAGGCCCCTTCCCACACACACAAGACCAGAAATGAGCTTGAAAACTGTAAGATGTGCACAAAATAATTCAGGTGGGCTCCTGTAAATGAATTGAGTTTTTGAGCTTCTCTCCACCATCAGGTAAGCTAAAAACTTTTCCCTTTTTAGAATGTAAGTTTAACATCTGCTGACAAAAGCTGAGCCTTAATCCAAAAGGTATTCACCACTATGAGATCTGTGATAAAACCATGAGGGCTGCCAGCAATGTAAGCCTCAAAAAGTCCCACCGTTTTACATCAGGGCACCTGTCTGTGTTTGAGGCTTGGTTTAAATCACAAGCCATAAAATATGTGTGTCTTCTCATCCTAACCCCCGTCTGTCCACATCCCAAAATCACAAAATGTAGTGGGACAAGCAGGAGTATCTCTCCAAAAGACCCCTGGAATTGCAGTAACAGGATCTCTGCGCTCGTATCAGCCCAGGATGGAAGGATACTTGGTAGGCTCGTAGCCGTGTCCAATGTGACTTTTCCATTATTTCACTTCAACAAGCAACAGACCTTACATTAGAACAAAAATACAAAACCAAATAAAAAAATGAGAAGGTCTTGTTGACGTCTGTAAACTGTAATGCTTTGGGTGTGCACTGTGAGAAACCCAGCAGCATCAGTACCAAGTCATTATAGCAGCCGATTTTGAGGTTATGCTGTCCCTCTTTACAGCAGGGCGACTCTGCCACAAAATGAGGTGGTGGTGGGAGACACAGGGGAGCTACCCCCTGCTGACAAACATGAGCCAAAACTTCTCCAAATGAATTTTAGATGATCAATGAACCATGGTGGAATTTGTTCTATTTCTAGTCCTGCCAAAAACTCAGATTAGAGGCACTCACTTCTGGAATTGACCCTGAAAACCCAGAGAGAAGCAAAAGCTGATTCCACTCTCACCCGCCCCAATCTCTCGCACATGCCATTATATCTCATATCAGGCTCCCTGGTAATCCTGCATCTCATGCCAATAGGACACAGGGTAATAATTGCACAGGAGTGTCTCCGAAAGTAAACCAGTAAATTCAGACAGAGGGAGTGACTAAACTCAGTGTGATTAACCAACACAATAAATTCTAATGACCAAGTAGCTTGGACCAATATTTACCAGCGCATGCTGTTGAGTTGATCAGAATACAGAACTCTTTGTGCATGGAAGAGATAGCCTGTTATCACGCTGCAGCTTGTCTTTCACACCACATGCACCACTTACTACATAACTGAAGCACAGCTTAGCAATTTTATTCAGCCGGTCTGCCACAAAAACTCAATTTAAAAACTGCATTATTGTAACTTGTGGATATGGATCCTATTAACTAGCTCCTTGTCACTTCATATAAGCACCATTTCTTCATATTTAAGGTACAATTTTAGTAGGAGCTTTTCTTTTCTTTTTTTTCCCCCTCTTCTCTCTCCTGTGTTATCTCAATCTGACTAAACTTTTTCTATCTGCTTCGCTGTACTTTTGCCATCCCTCTGGCATTTTAAGACAGGAGGCACATTTTTAGAAGCCTGTTCATTCACTGGAGAGGCACATCCTTGCTTCATATGAAGGGAAAAGGGGGAGAATCCCTTCAGGTACCATGGAAGGGGGTTTAAAGACACTTTGTTCCTCTCCAAGATTCTCCATTACTCAACAATATAGCGTGAACGCTAAATAGAAAACTCAAAAACTGGCATTTTAAGGCTCTCAGTTCCAGGCAGATAATTTCATACCATCAGAACATGAGATGTGAACATCCTTTAGCATCAGGTGGCTTCTACAGTGAGCCGGGTTTTTATACCTTGCTGGTCACCATGCCATCCTGTTACCTCTGCTCCCCTACCTCCTTCTCATCTATCTGGTCTTTTTTTTGTAGGAGCTAAAGCACAACTCCATACTAACTCCATCATCAAAGCTCTGCCAGCCCTTCCCTTACAAACTCTCTCTCTTTGTTCTCTTTTTTAATCTGGGACTTTGCTTTCAGCTGATTTAAAAACAGACTGCTCTGAGCTGAAAACATGGGAAGCATTATCAATTCTGTAATATTTTCACCCTCCAAATATTAACTTCTTCAGTGCTTTGAAAAATGCACTTCTGCACAGTTCCAGCTCATACATTGACTCAGCAAGGCAGAGTCTGGCCATTTTTATAGTCCTTACACTGTGCCCTTTTCAATTTCCAGCTGGGACAGTGGCCTGAAGGCTGCTTGAACTTGCACCACAGCCTGAAAGCCAGGGACAAGCGGAGTGCCAAAGTGACCTACATTTCTCTCACAGTTCCTTAGCTTGACAGAAAATCAGCCAGACTTGAGGCAGGATCTCAAAATCCTTTGGCTTCATCCTGTGCGCTCAGAGAACCACAGTGCTGAGTGGGGAATAATAAATAAGCAAGGTGCTCTGATAAGGGGTGTCCTGGCAGGCAGGTTGCACTGGCTGGAGGGTTTGTGTGAAGGGCAAAGACTTAGTGCCAAATGGGACTTAGTCCCTAACAGGATGCTGTCGGCATTTTTACAGGATCTGTAGCAAACTAAACATAATGGAGGAACATGACTATTTCTTTGTATTATAAGATTACACTTTTCAAAACAAATGCTGTTAGCTGAAAGCTGTGTGGGTATGGGGAATGCCTCATTCATCCTAATACACTGTCTAGGGTAACAAGGCCAATAAAAAGTCAATTTTAAGTCAATAATATTCACTCTTCCTACTGTTTGCTTCCATTGCGCTCAGCTTAAGCACTGACAGATCAGTTTCCAGTTATAGGCAGGTTGTCATAATGCTGCTGGACACTGGAACATGCCACTAAAGCCATGTGAAGAAATGCCAATCCTGGCAGTTAGACGTTTCAGTTCCAGATTAGTAAGATTGAGATATAAGAAAAAGGGAAAAGGAAGCCTTGACTCTCAACACTTTTTCACTTTGAAAGAATTTGAGTAATGTCTACCCACAATGTATCAGTCATGCCCATTTTTGAGGTTTTATACAGCTCAGGAAGGAATTCTAAGATTGCTGACCTGACTTTTCTCTCCTAGCACTTGGTTTGCATGGGTACAATTACTGTTGTCAACAGGGCCATTCCTAATTTAAACAAAAATGAAACGAGAATCATGCCTTATGTTATGAACTTAAAACACTGTGCTTAAGTAGTGAAGAGGTCACATGTGGTATATGGCAAACCACAAAGAAGACAAAGCCAACTCCTAATTGCTCAAGTTCATGAAATCATGCTAGTATGTATTTCTAACTGCTGATGCTACTGAAGATCTCCTGAAGGATCTGCATTGTGCTTTTGACAAACAACTTTGAGAAGCCCAGAAGTTACACAGTTTTACAGTTATACAAGAATGCAGCTGGATTTTTATTTGCCACAGCATCACAGCCAACACACCAACAGCTTTACCATATTTATAACACAGCCAAGTAAACAACTTCAAAGTTGCCAATGTGACTACCTGCACACCTTAACCAAAACACCTACTGGGTGGTGCAATGCACCTAAGTTTTGATAGACAAAAAAAAAATATGCAGAAAAGTGCTAGTAACTATGACACGCTGCTCTAGGGAACCCCTTTCTTCTCATATCTTTGATCTCTCACAACTGTAAATCAGTGGTTTCAACACTTCAGATCCCTCTTTAAAAGCACCGATAAACTGAATGATGCAGCCAAGGCCATATGTGACGTCTTGCTGAAGATGATGGGAATGCCTTCACTGGGAATAGCATAATGCCCACGGTGAAAAAGCCCCAAGGCTGCAAGGAAGAACCCAAGAGTCCTGGTTCCCACCCCTGTACTCTACTCATGAGACAGCATTTTTCATAAGCATTTGTGAACAGAGGATTTAAAGCACCCAGGCTGCAGGTCAATAGGCACACACCCCGGTTAGAGTGGAAGGTAAAATCAGTTAACAGTAAAACATTACACAATTCAAACTCACAGCAAGGTAGTTCTCTCTCAAGCTGGTCACTGTATTTCCTTGACATTCAAAAGATAACTTTTATACGGGATGACTAAGGGAAAACAATACTCTGTGGAATAGAGTCTGCAAAGTCTATCTAGGTTATCTAGCCCAATACAGTCTTCAGCCGATCAAATGGGCTTCATCTCCTGGAATACCATATCTCACATTGCTTGCAAAATTCCTTACATTCGACAAAAAATTCTGCAGCAGTTGACCATCATGAGGAAGTATCAAGGACTTCAGTACATCTGCTCAAGTTCTTCCACTTCTGTTTGGAATAAACTGCACAGCTAACACTGACATTTATTAGCAATACATGTACATAGTTGTCTTACCCCGTGCATTCCTTTACCAAGTGCCTCATGTTTAAAAAGAAAATTAATTTTCTTTCTTGAACTTCATTTGCTAATTTAATTACCATCACTATGTGGGATTAAGTATCTTCTCAAAAGAAAAAAAAAGAAATTGTAGTACTTTTAAAAAGAAACTTCCAGTATCCCATGCTCTAAAAGACAATATTTGAGCATAAATATTCCTTTTTGCAAAGCAAGAACTACTTTGATCTCTTTGCTGCAGTTAATTGATACATTTTGGCATGTCAGAGCACCAGGGGGAAAAGAAATAAAAGACAAACAGCCTGAAATTCTAACAAAGGCCTAAGAAAACCTTTTCTCCTTCTACATCCTGTACTTATTATTTCCAGGCTGGTTCTGAAAACAAAACCCCAATTTTCAAGGCAAAGGACACCTAGGGGGACTTTATAGGCAAAGTATTTATCTTCTTAAAGTCCTCTTTCACAACATTAAACCAATGGGTAATGTTAATTAAGCCATACAAAACCCCCTCCAAATCTATTCCCCTCATTAAAGCACTACAACAACAAACCATTGGTTTGTTCCCTGGTCTTTTAAGAATGCACACAAAAAGGCTGAGTCTCGACACAAAGTTTCCTGAGACTTTTACATCTTCCCCATGTAAAAATTGCAGGGCTGGAGCCTCAGTTTATCGGTGAAAGTCCCATTTTGGAAGCTAATGATATGCACGCTTGAGCTGCTAGAGGGAACGTGCAGCAGTAGCCACACTACAGAACTGTTACTAAGGCAGATATATTGCCTTGCCGTTGTATCTATTTAGCAGTTCTACCCTAGCCTGGCTCTACATTAAGACAGTTTAGAAAGGGAAAGCTCTCTGTTTTAATCAGCTTAATGCAGTGGGCAGTTAAGAGTGTGCATAAAAATGCTGCTCTTTAAAAAAAGGAAAAAAAAAAGAGTTACAGATTCTTTTCACTTAGCTTTTAATTAAAGGAAGGAGAGGTGAGTTCTTAGATGGGAATGAAGCAGGCCTGTGGGGACGTGCTCGGGACCACAGCGCAGCACTCAGATGATGTCTTGCATGCACCAAGCCTGAGGATGGACTGTGACCACTGGGGTGCTGCTGCACTGGCCTGATTTACTATACCTTCTGCTTCAAGTGGTCGTCAAAGCAAGTTCAGGCATAGTTCATCATTATTATTTCATCAATTAAATGCACTATGCTCAGCTGGCAGCCAGTGAAGTGGGCTGTCACAGATGCATCCAAATCCAGGTCAAAGGGGGTCTTTGTTCTTCCAAAAAAAAAAAAAAAAAAAAAAAAAAAAAAATCCACTGTGCAATGAGATGTTCCATACTAATCAAAACAGAAATGGTGGAAAACCCAAAACCTTATGATCTAGCAGAAGTTGTCCAAGGGAAAAAAACAGCATACTTTTGTCTCTCTTGTTATTCACTGGAAACACTTCATCTTCTTGGGTTCAAAGAAACTTCCATTAGGCAAAAATTCAATACTTGCACCACTTCAGCAAAATGCCCTTGCTGGAAAAGGCTCGGAAAAAATCCCACGCATTTGAGGAATTTTTTTCTTCCCCAGAAATCTTATTGTTTTCTTTTGAGTGCAGGAGACAAATGAACGATACTGCCCAGCCACTGGAGTGCCGTCTAAATCTCGCCGCAATCCAAACCCCCGCTACAGGCAGCTTTGCTCTCCCAGGGTGCTGATAGAGGTGCAGTGACCTCCGCAGACCTCAACCACATGGGATTTCTTCTCTTCTGAAACAGCCACCCACAAAATTCCTTTACGAGCCATGCCGCCACAACTGAAGAGTGACTCGGGCATTGCTGTTGTTTTTAAAGCACACCTTTCCTTTGCTCCAGCATCTGTTTTTATATCACCTCGATCTTACGGATACGATGAGTGGTCAGCACTGCTGGCCTTTGAAACCTAGCAGCTTTGGAGCTCTTTTATGTTAGCATAGTGTCTGTTCTTACAGACTGATGGCGATTATTTGAGGCATCAGATGGATCACAGAGACTTTTCAAAGGAGTTCTGTGTATTTTGTACCTCAGTTGTGTTAGCTCATATCATGGATATTCTCATTTGTTCCAAGTCATTATATGCGTGGCTTTACACAACATTGATTGTAGGGGTGGGTGACAAATATGTTTTCTTTTCAGAGGTTATCAGCTGACAAATAACTACCATTAATCTTGGCTCTCCATCTAAGACGTAAGGATTTAGCCCCCATCTCCTTCAGAAATTTATATTGGAAAGCGGTTGAGGAATGTATTCTTCCTTGAACGGCAGCCAATGAACTAAGATCCCATGCGGGAGGAGGAGAGCGCAGCTAGCATCATTAGACTAAAAGCCCAACCCACACGGCTGACAGGACTTCATTTGATCACGAGCAGCAGCTTAATCTTCACTGCAACAGCAGAAAGGCAGGCCAAAGAGGCCCTGCTCTGCATTGCTGAGGAGTCTCAGTATTATTTTTTTTTCCAAGTGGTAAGATAATCGATACTGAAAATGACAATAATCAATAATGGGTCCAAACCTAATTATAAGCCATTCTCTACTCATGCTAAACTGTCAGTAGCATTAATAAAAGCATAAGTGCTCTGATCTTGCTCCCCTTTCAATCAATAGATCTCAATGGGTGCAGCTAGAGTTCCCGGTCATAAGATGTTGCTGTTCATTCTTTATTCCTTTTCTTTTGCATGAAAGATGGCATTCACTGCTTTGCTTCTGCCAGCTACTGAAAAGGTCTGGCCACAAAAAATTGTGATACACTAGGCATCTTCCATATTTAAAGAGAAAATCGCGCATGCAGTAACTTGGGTGGAAGTTACACGGCAGCCTTTTCTATGCATGCATCTCAAAGCATTTGCACACTAACTAGCACATTAAAGCAGAGTTCGACTATCCTCAACAACAGATGGGGACACTGAGGCCAGAGGCATGTAATGATTTGCCCACAGTTACAGATGAGAAACTGGAAGTTGGACACAGTGTTGGACTGCACAGAGTTTTGCTTGTGATATTCTTTCAACCACAAGAGCCACTTGAGAGCCCTGCCTTTTACATACATACAGTACACATTTGTCTTCACATTTTCTAGAGCTTAAGCCAAAGATAAAAGTGAGCTTTTCTCACAAAATTTAAGCATCGCCCCTCTGGTAAGGGTGTAAGGAAATCAGCATCTTCTATTACTCTGGCTCCTAACAGCTTAAGGGGTTTTTCAACAACACCTACAGAATAGAAATAGAATAGAACAGAACAGAACAGAATAGAATAGAATGGAATAGAATAGAATATTTTCAGTTGGAAAGGACCTACAACGATCATCTAGTCCAACTGCCTGACCACTTCAGGGCTGACCAAATGTTAAAGCATATTATAAAGGGCACTGTCCAAATGAGAGACATCCCTGTGCCACCACTGCCTTGGTCCAGCTGGGGCATGGTGGGCTGAGGATCTGTACCTGTGCCCACAGAAGTGGCTCTGCACACTGAATCTAGGATACCCCAGCTGAGACCAGGTCCTTACATCAGAGGCACTGTGCAAACTCAGCATCAGGCACTCCATTGCCCTGAGGATTTTCTTATCAAGACAGACGAGAAAAGCCAGGCTGCTCGGAGGAAATGACGCACAGGCAAGACAACTGACTGAGACCAAACTGTAGCTTGGCAGCAGAGCCAGAGACACTGAAGTCAGAGCACCCTGCCTTTCCACCCCACTCCCCCCCACCCCCCCCAGGAGTTTCAACCCATGACTCTGATTCCTCACCAACTGTCCACAAATATTCCCCATCAAATAGCTCGTTAAGCCTAACCTGCAGGTACAATTTGCACATCTCGCTCCTTGCTTTCCCTTCAAAGAAGTAACTACTTCAAAAAAAAGATGTACTTCCTTTTGCACTTACACAATAATACACCGTTGAAAACCCACTGTGGGTATCGCATATGGAGAAAGGTGCTGTAATAATTAAAGATATAGACTGCTATCACTGGGATGACCATGTACAGATGTCAGAAATATCCAAAAGCTTGATACAAAGGCAGCAGTAAACAAAGAGACACAGATCTTCAAGGGATGTTGGGAATTGTGGTCTCTGAAAAAAGGTGATGCTTCTACATACAGTTCCCTAGCTGGTCCCAACTTTTCTTGACCTTCCCAAGAGAAGCTACAGCTCTTGGTATCTCTGGTGACACCATCCTTCTCCACTTCAGCTCAGCATAGAATCATAGAATCACCACAGAATGCTTTGGGTTGGAAGAGACCTTAAAGATCATTTAGTTCCAACCCCCCTGCCATGGGCAGGGACACCTTCCACTAGACCAGGTTGCTCAAAGCCCCAGCCAACCTGGCCTTGGACACTTCCAGGGAGGGGGCATCCACAGCTTCTCTGGGGAACCTCTTCCAGTGCCTCATCACTCTCAGTGTAGAATTTCTTCCTTCTGTCTAGTCTAAATCTACCCTCTTTCAGTTTAAAGCCATTACCCCTGGTCATATCACTCCATGCCCTTGCAAAAAGTCCCTCTCCAGCTTTCTTGTAGGCCTCCTTCAGGTACTGGAAGGCTGCTGTAAGGTCTCCTTAGAGCCTTCTCTTCTCCAGGCTGAACAACCCCAACTCTCTCAGCCTGTCCTCATAGGAGAGGTGCTCCAGCTCTTGGATCATCTTCACAGGCCTCCTCTGGACTTGCTCCAACAGGTCCATATCCTTCGTATGTTGGGGGCCCCAGAGCTGAATGCAGTACTCCAGGTGGGGTCTCACCAGAGCAGAGTAGGGGGAGAGGATCACCTCCCTCAACCTGCTGGCCACACTTCTTTTGATGCAGCCCAGGATATGGTTGGCTTTATGGGCTGCAGGCACACATTGTTGCGTCATGTTGAGCTTCTCATCAACCAACAGCCCCAAGTCCTTCTCCTCAGGGCTACTCTCAATCCATTCTCTACCCAGCCTGTATTTGTGCTTGGGTTGCCCCAACCCATGTGCAGGGGCTTGCACTTGGCCTTGTTGAACTTCATGAGGTTCACACGGGCACACCTCTCAAGCCTGTCAAAGTCCTCTGGATGGCATCCCTTCCCTCAACCACACCACACAGCTTGGTGTCATTGGCAAACTTGCTGAGGGTGCACTCGATCCCACTGTCCCTGGCACCGACAAAGATGTTAAACAGTACCAATCCCAATACCAAGCCCTGAGGAGCACCACTCTCATCACTGGTCTCCACTGGGACATTGAGCCATTGACCGCAACTCTTTGAATGTGACTGTCCTGCCAATTCCTTATCCACTGAGTGGCCATCTGTCAAATCCACATCTCTCCAATTTAGAGACAAAGATGTTGTGTAGGACAATGCCAAATGCTTTGCACAAGTCCAGGCAGATGACATCAGTTGCTCTTCCCTTTTCCAACAACACTATAACCCTGCCATAGAAGGCCACCAAATTCATCAGGCACAATTTGCCCTTAGTGAAGCCATGTTGGCTGTCACCAATCACCTCCTTATTTTCCTAGCATCCATTTCAGTTCCTAAAGCTCTGACCACTATGGGAGCAGAGCAATACCAAGAAATACTTTCAAAAACTAGCTCGAACATCATTCCTTGGCTTTTAGCACAATCTTGAATCACATATTTGGAGAAGCAAGCACTTAAGAGAAGCACGTCTATCAAGCAGTGTATTTTCTAGCAGCTCTCAAGCTCTCCCTGGCTCTGCCACCCCCTGCCCCAGCCAGCTGACCAGCAAAGCATGAATCTGTCTAACGTGCTGTATCTGGCACAGATGATCCTGGAGCAGAACACTGTCCACTGTCCACTGCTGCACTTGAGAGAGGTGTTCCATCTGCGTGCAGGGAAAAGGGAAATGAGAGGCAAATTCTGTTGAGACCTTTCTCTAAGCAAGAGACTTGACAGGTCTGAATGTAAGACGTGAGCCGAAAACCTCTGGAATCAATAGGATTGGCCTCCCCAAGCTTTGAATCTCACCCATCCAGTGCAGCACCTCTTTTAAACTACTACAAATGCAGTCAGGAAAGGTATTAATGAACACTGTGCTCAGGACAAGTTTGTGATGTTAAGCTCTGTTTGCTTAAAACACGCTGTTTCAACTAAGCTTACCCAGCGAGAGCTTGCTGTAGCACACACTGACTACAAACTCCCCAGTGGAGAGACAGCATGATGGAAAGTCACACAGCACAATTACCAGTCAGGGTTTTCATGACAAGCTACCACTCCTTGACAAAAGACCTCAGAATACCTAAGACTTTACTGGAGTTTCAGCATTGGCGCTTTCACAACTGCAAAGAACACGGTTCATTTTTCTTCATTTAAAATTCATTTTATTATTCATGTAAAAATATATTATCGCACTCGTCTAGAAGTCAGTTCGTATAAAAGTATCTCACTGCATTATTTCAGATCATAATAACACCGCGTACTAATTTTTACTATAAACTAAGGGAGCTTAGACTGAAAGATCTTGGGACTGGATCTATCCTTTCTGTTCTGCGTTTCTGTAAAGAGCAGGAAAAAGGATCTTGGGCTGTGACTGACATTGGTACGAATTGCCACAATAATTACAAAGCAGCAACAGGAAAGTACAGATTCTGTGCTCCCATTATTTGTGCTAAAATGCCACAGTTGATGCTCCAGCATCTCTATTGTACATTTTAGCATGGTATATGGCAGAAAATCAAGTCACCCTTACTCTGTCCTGAAGTGATAGCACAAACACAAATATAAAATCAGCAAATGACAAAAGCCATCCTGCGTTTTGAAACAAACCAGATCAATCAGAACTAGTGCTACAAACAGTAAATTGTAGTGGTCACAACTGTGTGGTAAAGGCCAGACTCTGCTTGAATGCAGAGTTAAGAACATAAATGTTGCGATTCCATATTAAAACATGCTTGACGCACTCCCAAACTTTAATCTTTTAACTCTCTTTCTGTGTATGCATAATAGCTATTTCTGGGATAATTACAACAACCCTGCAATGTTTTACTGGTTTTGAAATATGCACAAGATTACAGCATATATTAACTTGAACTGCAAAATACTAACACAACTAATCTGCATGAACACACTGAACTTCGTAACATGTAACAGACATCCACAACCTTTAGCATTAGTTAAGTAGCTGTACACATGCACTCAAGATAGTAAAGGACTATAAAATATGTATTTTGTCAGTGTTTCATTTCAATTTACCCTAGAAAAAGAAATATCTCCTGGTTCAGAGTTCAACTGCTCCATACTTCTCAAATTTCACAACAAACTATGCAAATGATAGTCTCAAATCAGAATATTCTGTCTTTTGACAAATTGTCCAAACCCCTCACGTATTCTTTTTTAGCATAAATGAATTGTCTAGTGCCCATTAATTTTGCAAAAGTAAAACAAAATTGAAACTCAATTAAAAAAAGAGCCATTCCAATCTTTTAGAAGCAGCATTCATATAATATATATGGAGACTGCAGTACTGCATATTAAATACAGAAGAACTGGAATTAAAATACACATTAAGTGTTCAACAAAATGGCTTCAAAGAAGCAACTCCTGTCTCCTGGATGAGGACACTCAGGTAACTACATTTAGTTAGGGACTTTTGTGGGCTTCCTGGGCAAATAATGGACTCCAATCTCAGTTATTCACTATGAAAAGAAGGAGAAGTCATAAAATGGCATTAAAGGCACATTATCTGCCAATACAGTCTGCTCCAAATGTGATTATTACTTGTAGAACATCAGCTTTAACAAGAAACCCATTTGAAATCACTAGATTTTTTTCATTAGTGTTTGTTCTGCCATAAGTCAGTTACTTGTGATTCCTCCGTCCCTCTTGTTCTTAACAGCATCTGAGAGGCCACTGTCGGAGAGGGGACATGGGTGGTACAATACCTGGCTAACAGCTTGGGTGCTTCACGGGGCTCTAGTAATGTATGGGGAGAGCTTTCCTGAAGATGGGTCAAATTAAAGACTAATTTTAAAATGCCTGTTATTTAACAGAGAGGTCTCTTGGGTAGCAGATAAAAAGGCACTTTTTGTTTTTTATTCAAGAGTATTCAGTTATCATTCACATACTGATATAAATATATATTTTTAGTATTGTTGTTGTTATTTACATGTTTCCAGACATACATCTAAATTCTTTTCCCAGAGAGCTCTCTCTACACAATCATTACTGGTCAGGACTGGAAGCTGAAGCTTTGGCAAGACAGATGTCTGGCTAGACCTCACTTGGCTCTTTTTATGAGGACTTGTTACATGCAATAAATACGTGAAAGCTGCAAGTCTTGTATGGGCTGCCAAGCAAGGAGCTTGATGAGGCAAAAATCTATACACAGTAATAGAGGTTTACCCACTGCATCTTTATTTTGGGTGTAAGACTGACACAGATTAAAGGGCCTGAGTTCTATAAACCATCAAGCATCTACACTTTCAAGATTTCAAGTTTCTGAAATCTGGCTTGGGCTGCAGTGAGGGCCTACTAGCCAGCCAGTCCCAGCACTACAGTCAGTCAACCTTACAGCCAGCAGACATGAATGCTGCACAACTGCAAAAGCTGAGGGTCCTAAAACTCGCTGCTGCTGCAGGTTGTGCAGATCATCCTCATACCGTGCTGTTGGCAGAAGCTGAATGCAATAGCATAGCTATTAAAAGATTTCAGCCACTGAAACATTCCTTTCATCCCTTTCCAAAATCCCAAGGGCCAGTAGATACTATTATATGCTAAATGTCCCCAAAGTACAGCATGGACCAAGTTTTTACAGCCGTGCACACATAAAAGCCCTTAGAAGAGGGGCATTCGTGTGCTGACACACTTGGCCATAACAGTGACCGTGTAAAGACAACCCTGCATTCACAAGACATTAAAAGTTCTGGAAGCCAACAAATATCCCAAAGCATGAGAACTCTGAGCAGTCCATGCCTAGGGGGAGCAGGACTTCAGGAGGTGGGGGATTGTTGGCTTGGGTTTACTGCATGATGGCACCCAAGTACTGACCCTGCCAGCAAATTCTGGAAGCTTGCTTCTATTCACTTGAGAGCAGAAGAAGTGTCCTGGGTGTTACCAACCCCAACCAGGAATTCCCCAAATAGAAGCCAGTGTGTATGGCTGCATTTTGGAAAAAGACACAGGGTTTGAGATGGCTGCTGTTATTCTTCTGATACATTATAATCTTAGCCAAAACAGAAAGACAAAACACAACATGCTGTTGTGATGTGACAGCATGGCTCTTACTTGCTCCCCTTTGTAGCTGGTACCATTTAAAGAAGCTGGATGGAGGCTGTCAGCCTTTTTTTCTGTTAGTAAATAAAAGCAGCATCTATTGGGGCTTGATTATCCTGCATCAGGACCGGATTATTTTAATGAAACAAGACTTAAACGTAGGAAAGGATTCCTAATGACTACGATCACTTGGAGTCTCGGTGCTGTCTTAGAGCAGATGAAACTCTGAAAGAAGTTCAGAGGACTTCACGTAGCATCCTCAAGCTGAGCTAGAGCACTTTCTCTTTCTACGTACTACATACACACAAGTGGAGAGGGACAGTCTATGAGAAAGCTGTAGGAAAGCAAGTGCGAGTGCACCACTCAATAATGACACCAGGGTTACTGTCACTTTAACAAGCTTCTACTATAGTGCTATTATCATTCAAAGCTCCTTATCACACCAAGTGCAAATATTATGACTAGCTGAACATCTAGAGTAATCATTGCCGTAACTGTGTACGTATATTTGTATTTAATATTGAGGGCTGTTGCTGTCACCAGGCTATAAAAACCAAACTGGCATTAACATCAGCGCTGAGGATTTGCATAACGCTGACAAGGATAAAGACTGGCACATTGCTTGATGTGTGCTATGCAGGCAGCTTCTCATTGCAGCGCAGAGCAAATGGCTGACCAACACCGGCCAAGATTAGAGGGTTTCTCAGCAGATGCCAACTTGACAGCCGACTGAATAAAAAGGGGCCTAGCAAAGAAGCAGCGTTCAAAACAGAGGGAGCCCCATCCACAAAGCTAGAAATGATCTTGTGGCTGCCTAACTCAGCAATGATTCAACAGAATCTGAGTTGAAACTCCGACATCTCTGGCAAACAGGGGCCTTCTCATGGGGCTTGCTCTTTGCAGGGACCCTTTGAGGATGGGCCGCTACCAGGCCACATCTACTAAAGCTGCCAGGGAGAATCTGAGATAATACACAGTCGCCAGCCAGACGCTCAAAGATGAAGTGTAGGTACTTGTTTTCCAAAAAAGATCTACCAATTGGATTTTGGTAGATTTTCAGAGCACACAAGCTTCCAAGCTGTACCTTAGCCATGGCCCACTGACACTGGTTAACCCTTTGTGATGTTACCCTGGGACTCCAGACAAGGGGTGCTGTGCTCACCTCCGCCACAAAGCTTCATCTTCCAGAGTGACCAGGGGTTCCCACTG
>NW_009258671.1:8103732-8118495 GCF_000687185.1 Egretta garzetta
GCATTCCTGAAAATCTCTCCATTGACCTCTCAGTGCTTCGGTGTGTAAAACAATAGCATCTACCACCCGGGAGACTGCAAAGTTCAGACACCGGAGAAGAGGTACAGTGACTGCAGTGATCCCTCACTCATGCAACTACTTCTTTAATGAAAGCAGAGCAAAACTGTCTTAAACATGCCAAGGTCTTGTATCACTGTTCAAATGTTAAGGTATTGGAAAGACTTGTGTCAAATTTATGACCAAGTTAAATTCACTGACTTATGTCAGAGGCAAACTTGGCTGCTGTCATTAACAAAGCTCTGGTCACAAATGAGGTGGATTTTTGCAGTTTCAATTTCTTACAGAACAAAAGAAGTGGAACGTTCTGTGAATGAATGTGTACTAGGATCACAGAAAACTATATCCGCAAAGAAATCATGGACACACGATCACCTGTGCAACACCCACCACTGCTGACAGCAGCACGTTACTACAGCTCCCATCTTGAGGAACTCACTCTCCAGAAGGAAAGTGCAAGCAGTAAAACAGATTGAAACAGAAGAGAAAGGAGCGTTTGCACTGCTGCACTGGGTGTCTGTAACAGAATACGGGCTCTGTGTCACAGAAACGTACACTTGTTTTGGCTGGATTGTTTCTATCTTGCTTTTCCCTGGCACTAAATTCATCAATATGAACGTACACCGTTGAGAGCCCTCAATAGTGGCACTAATTAATTCTTTTAAAGTGATGTTAAATCCTAAATCAGATTTTGCAAACTGCTATTTGGATCCCTTTTGCTGGTACCAAACAAACTGAATGATTCATAACAATGGCACTAATCAAATTCTGAAAAGCCAAGTGACCCCCTGCTCTTGCTTGATAACTGGGAAACAGTGCGAGAGAGGGCAGGAGGCTGCAAGATTAAAGTTAAAGAGGTTCTGGAGGAAATTGAAGCCAGCGATGCTTTATGTTGTTACATTGTGCTAGGAAAGCAAGCCAGCAGATTTGCTGTCCTAGAAAAGGAGAGGGAATTTGCAGAAGTTTCCAGTGCACAACTTCCAGAAAGCAACTGCTTGAGTGGAATATATAGAAACACGGCTGTATTTTGCAAACATTTTCATATACTCAAGTCTTTTGGATATATACTTGGATGTTTGCAGTGCTAAAACACAACTGCATTTCTAATGACTTTGGGTTCATAATCCTTAGCATAGCAGTAACTAGCTCTAGAAAATAATCACCAGTGTAATATTCCCTATCTGTGAAGAGCAGCAAATGTCTGCTCCAAGAAGTAACTTCAGACACTCCTAAATGTTTATTCTTTTGCAAACAGATAGACAAATCTACCTTGAATAAAAGCCTCATTCCATTTTCTAATACAGCTGCACACAGACATCATAACGCACTTGGCTGCATCAGCTTATGTCTGTGTTGATGCGGTCCGTGGTATTACCCAATGTGACCTGACATAGGGCACTGGGTTCAAAAAACACTAGAAAGTAGAAGATAAAGAAAAATGGCTCTTTTAAATACTAGGCACCGTTCCATTCCACCTAGAAGGGCACTTTAAATCAGTATTTCCTAACTATGATAGTAATTGAAATTTAACAGGGCAAGTATTATATAGTGAACACCCCTAAGTATGTTTTATATAAAGATTAGATCTAATAAGACACTTGTCATATATTCCACAACTGCCAAATGATTTTTAAAAACAGATTTATTGAGGGTGGCCAGCTGTATAAAAGACTGTATGACCTGTAACACTGTAGTTAAAGAAACATTATCAGCTTCAAAAAACAGTGAAATTACTTTATCTATTATAGCTACAAATGGTGACTAATTCTGTTACAACTGAACTACACTAGCAAAGGGAAAACCATCCCCTGCATTTTTTTAAGTAAGCTTCATTGTACATTCGACAGCAGTTTGTGTCTAGATGGGTTCAGAGTTTTGCTTTTGATTAGTTGTCTCAGGCAGTAGCTATCTGGGGTTGCTATGCTCATATCCATTTACTTCCTCTTGGCAAAAGACTTAGAAGCATCACTGGGGATGCAGAATAAAGCTTTTATATTTTAAAATTACACATTTTAATATAACTCAGTTGGGCCCTCTATTTTTAAGGACGTTCTGTAAGTCAGCTTCAAAGACTTAAAAATTTGCGTTGACTCCAAGCTTTATGCTCACGCTGAGATTACATACATATATATGTAAAAATACACATATGTATATATATACACAAAAAATAATATACCTATTCAAGCTATGATATCCAAATCCAACTTCAGACTTTGATTTTTAAGATACCGCTCTGAGTGGTAGAGGGACTGTCATTTGGCCAAGTAATTAAGAAAAGATGTAGTTGTGAAGTTGGTCTCCAAGCTGATTTGGTTTCTCCAGGCTTTCTACCAGCTCTCTGTGATGAGTACAGAAGGTCACGACAGGCCCTTAATGCAACATTCTGATCAGTGCAAGTATTCAAGCAATGCACAGTTTTTAATAGCTTGGTATAAAGCAGTCTCTAATTTCATTTTTAGGCATGTCTCTAATTTTTTTTTTTCTTTCATTAATGAAAATTCATGCTCTTCTGTTTCAGAGCTTTCAAAGAAACAGTTGCCAGGGTTGATCACTACAAATGTACACTGTCAGCGTGATACCATTATCACCTCTTCTTAAATTAATATCAGGTAGTTTACTCCATCTCAAGCATATATCCTGAGACAATCAGTTTAATGGCCTATGCAGGTGCACTGCCAAAATCAAGACAGATAGAGCAAGACAGCCAGAAGGTTACCTTATGTCTTTTCTAATGCCTCATTTTAAGTTACCTTTAATTCTGCAAATCCAATTTTTCTATATTTGAAGCTCCCCGTAACAAGATTTATATCACCTACCCTTTTTCTCCTTCATTTAAACTTCCTGTTTCAACTGACCAATAAATATGCCATCTTCTACGATTCCAGTAAAGGAAGTTTTCCATGGGCTGCTGTCACAACCTTGTAGTTTACATAAAAATGCTCCAAGGGAACCATGCATTCACAGATGGCTTTCGACTCATTATGTCGACCAGCTAACTATAAGCTTGTAAGACTCAAGCTAGAGAAAAAGTATTCCATTTGCACTGGGAACATGCAGGAAAGCTCATCTACTATTTAAAGAGATACTGTGCAGTTCCTGTTTGCTACAGCTGCAAAGCCACATGAGCGTAATTATTTCAGTGAAGTCTCTTCTGCTGACTAGGTAGATACCACAAAGACAGTGCAGCTGTTAGAAATAAGGTCCAGATCCATAAACATATCTGTAAGCTTTTGATTTCAAGGGGCTATTAGCTGCAAAATGTCTCTGTGGATCCACATACAAGTCAGATCTCTTCCCATCTCTGCCACAGACTCTTAGCGTGACCTTCATCACATCACTCAGCCTCATCCCTTAGCTCACCTACCTGTGAACAGAGGAAAGAGGGACAAGCATTATCTACAACAAGGGCTTGGGGAGTTTGGTATTAATTTGTGCTTATTAATTGCTTGGAGAGCTGAGGAAGAGAGGGAAGTGTAAAAGCCAAGTCTTTTTATTAAAGGAAGTTGGAATACAAAAAGTGGGACAACTTCGGTAATCCTGAAGGAAGGCTCCCAGCTGGGAAAGGGTGCACAGGGGGAGGCAGCAATTGAGGGAGGGAGCACTGTGGCACAGTTGCCATCAGGCTTGCAACTAGTTAGCCTCCTTCTTTCATTCCTGCCTTCTTCACACTCCCCCAACTCCCTGTTTCTTACGTACTCCTCAAATTTATTTCATTTCACATTTTGCTTCTTGGTACTTCTCCCAACCTCTGTGACCAAACAAGACCAGAGCTGGCACTTGGCTCCTGCTGCAGCTCACTGCAAGCTCTGGGCTCGGTCCTGTCAGGTGCTGAGCTCCCCCATGAAATGTCCCACAGCCAGAGAAGTCAGCAATCAATGAGGGTGCTCAGAGCTTTGCAGAAGGGCAGGATCCCACCATCAGAGAAAAAACTCAGCAAACAAATCTCTCCTAACATTTCTTGACAACGTAGGTTAGCTGATACTTCCTTACTTGCTGTACAGTTACCCTGATTTTACACCACAAACTAACAACGGACCTGGAGAACCATACAAGGCACAAGTCACCCAGAACGATCCCCGGTACGTCACAATACAGGAAAATCCTTCAATGCTCAGTGTTACCCGAGCAGTGACAAGGGGTAGGTGATCTGCCAAATAAAACATCCAGAAGTAGGACCCTATTGATAGAGGACACAAACATCTCATCTCTTGAATGATAAGACAAGAGTCTACATTTTATTTTTTCTAATCAAAATTTGACTCATAACTTCACCTGGCTGGAAATACGCACATACTTCTAAAAGAGTTGATAGGCATGATGTGACTGGTCATGCAGTATTGGCAGCCAAGACCCTTCTTACAGAGCTAGCTGTCCAGAAACCTTCAAAAGTTTTTCATGGGCAATTCCAGATGTTCAACCTTTGGCTTTTGCTACTATTCTAATACGTAAGTAACTGTGTCACACATTTAAATGATCCCTTTTGCTGTGACCTATCTGATAAAAGTACTCTGTAGAGTCTGTAAACCCCTGTTTTGAAACAACACACCAAACACGTGTACAATAACACAAGGTGGATGTTTAGGAGAAACCCAGAAACATTTGGCTTGTACAAATGCATATTTCTAGCTTATCTGTCCCCAAACAGCTCACAGACGGTGCACAGGTCTATATTAATACATACCATAATGCACTTTATTCTGGATGACTGATAATGGGATTATTGCTCATACACCAAAAGCAAGACATCCAAAAATTGTATCAGTTTATTCCTAAGGAACAGAATGATTGTCAAAGCCTAATATGTTTATCATCATGAGGCTGAGCCAGCGGGGTTAGCTCTATTTAGTTCCTGGAAATTAAAGGATATGATTGTGTCACAGGATTCATAGTCAGCGTTTGATAGAGCAACCGGCTATAAAAAAGGACACCCAGTCTGAAAAGTGATGTGATTCGCTTTGGAGCAGTACCTGTAATTTATGGGAATGTTTCAGGACCTTGTAACTAATAATGAAGTGAATACGAGTTTATAGATGCCTAAACCAAATGTTCATTCTGCTCCCTGCTTGCTACTCAGTCTGAAAATGGCGATTTGGTTTCCACGTTTTTCTACACAGGTGGGCCTGAGCAAGCCAGCTGAAGAGGTCACTTCTTCCCAGTGGGATGCAGTCCCCCAAAGGGTTTTACTTTACCTGATCCCACCCTGAGAAGCATCTTTTTGCCACTAATCCTGACAACACCAGCCATCCCTACTGTGTTTCACAGAGACTGAGGGCTGGACGGACAGTGAAGCTAGTTTCCTCTCTCACTGCAGGTATCTGACCCAAAGTCTTCTGCGGTCAAAGGAGAGACTCTTGCGGTATGTAATGGGGTTTGGATCAGACTTTAAGGACAGGGCTGATAGGCAGTAGCAGGGATGACAGGCTGAGCTGTAACCATTTCCACAGAGAACAAGAGGTCTTCTCTAGGTCTGTCTGCATCAATACGAGAAGATGCATGACTAAGATGTTATTTTCCCAGTTTAAGCTTTACTTTGAAAGAGTATTTGTGTTTGCAAAGCCACAAATTACAGTAGCCACAGTGGAGACTTCGTTGGCAAACAATGACAAGACAAAGATATCACCAGAAGGAAAGCTAAGAACTGCCACAAGGGTAAAGCACCCTCCTATTTCAATCCCGTACCACAGAAAAACATCTGTCAAACAGTATTGCAGTCTGAAGTAATCAGTGCAACTAATTATCACTAATTGTAATATAGTTTCTGTCTTGCTGCTAATACATTTAGACTTGCTAATCAAATCAAACTATTCCACCTTGCCGTGCTGCTTTCAAATAAACATTTCAGCAAGGATAAAAAATGAAGCTTTGTTCTCATTTTTTTTTGTTATGGCTGTCTGGAGAGGCCAGTGGCTTTTCTCATTTATTTCACACTGCGACAAAAGTAGTAGAAAATGCCATCAGGAAGACTGTTTGGCACTCGGAATGTTTCCGCCTCAGAGCCAGCGCAGGTGAGCGGGCGCACGCACCCAACAGCACAGCCCCCAAGCCCCACACAGCCGCCCCTGCTGTCGCCCACAGAGGAGGGGACCGGCTCAGATGGCTCCCGGCATCAGTGCAGGTGAGCAGCACCTTTAGAGGACATCCGCACGGCCGCTTTGCTAAGGAGCGGTTGAGAAACACCTGATTTCAGTGGTAGAAGGTGCTCACTGAAAGACAAGGCCGCAGCATGGGTAAATCAATAAACTAGACATGGAAACCCTGGATTCAGTTTCCAGCTCCGCTGCAAACTTTCCAGCACAACCTTGGCTGCCTTGCTAAATACCTCTGTGCCTCAGTTGCCTGTCTGTGGTAGTAGGATTATAACGTGTCTTTGTCTAAACTGAAAGCTCTTCAAATAGCAAATGTTCTCCGCTGCATTTCTGTGCCTGGGTTAACACAAAGAGATCCCTAACAGGCTTCCAGAAGCCCTTTTAATAAAAATAATTAAAATGCCATTTCCAGAAATGAAATTACATGTGCAAATATATGATTTTCCTTCACCCTGAAAAAAAGTAATGGAACTTCTTTCTTTAAAAATTGCACTGTTTTTTACATTTTTAACAGGTGACCATCCTAATGGGGACTTTAAGGTGTACCAGAGATCTGGACATTCTGGAAAGGAGTTTCAGGCAGGTGAAAAGGCAGTTCCAAAGTACCGATGCTATTGAGCTGAACTGTACTATTCCACCTACAGTCCTGCACAACATATAGCACAAATTGCCACAGACACACACTTAACACTGAAGTAAGGTTGGAGCTTATTCCCCAAAGTACCGATGGAAATCTCGGAGGTTGCTAAATGATCAGACTCTCAACCCCTTCTGTTTTTTTGAGGACTTTGTCCCAACCTAAATCCAACCATTTCCATGTACGCAGCCAACAGCTTTCTAAGGGAAAACCAACAGCCAACTTCTTGTACTGTGTCACAACAGAAACACATGTCCTCAAAATGCTGTCATCAGTAAATGCGCAGTCACTTAACTCTGGCTCCAAAACGTTAGCTACTATTTTTACAAATGCAAATGCAGAAAAGACTGTAGTTATTGTAACAGTGGAACTGTATTTGAATACTTAGCAGTGCCTTAAAAAGCAATAACCAAATTAACTCACAGCTACCATTAGTTGCCAATTTAGCACAAACGTTTGACATTCCTAACAAAGAAGAAAGAAAACAACTAAATATTTTATACTGAAGAGTGCCTCAGATTTTAATTAATTTTTAGTCTTTGAACTTTGCAAACAGCTACTTGTAACAGAGTTTACAAAGGCCATTTAAAATTGTGATGTTGATCTAGAAATCAATGCGCTTTCACAAAAGGCAACTCATTAGGAGTAAACATTCGTAACTGCCAAGTTTTCCACATACAAGAAGAATCACCTGGAGGCTACTGAAGCAAACAGTAATCAGGGGG
Organism: Egretta garzetta; assembly: GCF_000687185.1. Classification (NCBI taxonomy): domain Eukaryota; kingdom Metazoa; phylum Chordata; class Aves; order Pelecaniformes; family Ardeidae; genus Egretta; species Egretta garzetta. The sequence continues at coordinate 8,111,238 of NW_009258671.1, forward strand.
ATTTAAAATTGTGACAAGATGATCAAAATTAGCTGAATATAGACAGAAAAAAAAAATCTGACCTGCTTAAGAAGACTTTAGCATTCCTAAAAATCACAGCCTGTATCTGTTCTCCCCTATGTTCCTTTAAAAAAATTTGTTTGGGAATGTGAAATCTCTGAGGAAGCCTGACTCTGTGCTGCGAGAGGCACTGGCACTCCACTAAAAGCAAGAGTCACGCACACCACAGAGTGGAAATTGCCTGGCAAGCCGTAAACCAGTTTTGTAAGGCGCTTCCTAAGAGGTACTACCCATCCTCAGCTCCCTGCAGTTCAACGGGAGCGTGAGGCACACACACATCATATTCCTGATGTTCGACATGAACAAGATAAAACCTGGGGCAGCAGACAGATGTGATTATGACTATTCTGCACTTTGCAGAGCCAAAATTCCAACACCCAGCCTAAGTATCCATTTGAAGAGATGCCAGGTGTATCTAAAGGCCTTCTAAATGGCCACATTAGCGTCAGTTTGAGCGTAGAGCTCAGCCTACCCACTGCACTTACCTGCTGGTTCCAGCTAGGAAGCAGAAAATTCAATTTCTCGTGCTATCACCAAACAGAATATGCTTGGAAAGAAACTGAAGCTCAGAGAGGTACTAGGACGTGTGGTCAGTGCCTACTGGAAAGCTTCATCCCAGAACTGCACAAGCAAAGACAAAGCTTCACAGGACCTCCATTTGACCATGAAGTCCTTGCCTCCAGCCCACCAAAATCAAATAAAGTCTATGAAGCAAGCCATGAGACCAATATTACACTTCAGGAAATCACATAACATCCAGACAAAGCATGGTTTTTATGTAGACTCTGTATCTTAACACACCTAACTATGCATGGTTAAGATTTAAGAAATCTAGTAGGGAACCCTTTCAGCAATGTACACCAAAGAAAAAAAAATTTAAAAAAAAAAGTCAAACTTTCTCTGGTGGAGGATCATGCACTGCATCAGAAATTAATTTAACCTAAGGTATGTTAAGGAACTGGAGCTATTCTGGCTTTGAGAAGGAACCAATGCTGTGGATGAGAGTTCACAGATGAGTGAGTACAAAGAAACTGTGTGGGAAGGAACAAGAGCTTGCACAGTACACATCTGTCAGCTCTATCAGATTTCCAGCTAAAACTCTAGCATCAATAGACACCCCATGGATTTTGCATGACTTGTTGAAGGTCTATGCAACTGTAAATTACCACCAGTGTATACAAGAAAATCTCTATTTCTGGGAGACAGAATACAGATAATACTCCTCATTTGAGGTTTTTTGTGATTGTTCATGTAAAAATTGAAGCACAATTTAATATTAGTTACTAACACAGTTATAAATAATCTTTTGTTAACTGCTACAGAACATTGTGTGAAAGAAAGCAACCAAACGGAAAGATTTTATATGACAGGTCTGTGGGATTAATCCACTCCGTGGCAAACTGCAAACCTATCAGCAAAATACCAGGCATGTCACGTGTTCTCTGGTTGTAACCAAGCCGCCATTACATTATATGCGACAGTGCCGATCTGTGTGCCATGTGCTGCAAAATAATACAGCCCAGTTCTGCTCCCGTAAAGAATAGTTTGGGCCAAAAGGCAGCCATAATCCCGCACAGGGGTCTTACTAGCCAACCCATAGCCTTGCAGAAACAAATAACATTGTTTGTTTTTTTTTTTTAAGGTTAGCTTTGGCTGAATTAGCTCCCTAAGCTGGCTCATCACATCACTGCAGAAGCATCATGCCAGGGCAAGGTAAAAGGTGGCCACATCCTCACTTAAAATAGCACCCAAAAATGTGAACGTTTCTGATAACTGTGCTGTTGCTGAAGAAAAATGAAGTCTTGCCACTGGTGGCAGTGACAGCAAGAACTGTAATTGTCATGAAAACAGGGCTCCTTTTCGGGCTTCTGGAACAAATGAGTCTGCGATACAATGAAAACACTTCTCCTAGCTTCATTTGGCCCTTGCCTGATGCATGAGTATACAAAGAGCTCTTGACAATATATTGGCCTGAATTAGTCCACCAGGTTTTTAGACCTCTCCTCAAATCTTATTTCAAGACTGTCAACAGAAACAAACGAGTGAATAGTAGTGTAGTAGTGCCATACTGAAAGGAAGAAGAGGTTTGTTTTGTATTTTAAAGAGAACATTCTCACTGTCTCTGGGATTTCTATGATGTTGTACATCTTTGAATTCAGATATTTATATGACCATGGCAAAATTACGGTTATATCATTTATATGTATAAATGTATATACACTGCAATTGAACTACTCAGCATCCTGATACTCAGCAATCTTGAAGGCATTTATTCTGAAAGTACTATGGTGATTATCTGAAACAAGAGCAATCTGCTGCTTCCATTTTAAAAAGGGGAAAGGAGCCTTGGGTGCCTTAAGGGACTCGCTAAATTGAACACAGGGAGAAGCCACCAAAACAGGGAACTGATTTTACATCTCCAAAGACCCGAGCCAACAAGCCAGCCACTAGAATACTCTTTCCATGTCATGTCAAATCTGGGGCCTTTCTATACCTTCTTGTTTCTCCCTTTCTTTGTCACCGTCACAATTAAATTAAGCTTTTACCTAGCTACCAAGTGGTTAACTGCTCTGCTGCCCTTACTCAGAGTTAATTGCTAGGTGGAGGATGAAGACAGTTAACTCTCTGAAGAACAGTCTCTTAGACCTGTATCTGCAGTAAGTTACAACTGTGCCTTAACTTTGGCTGGCATATCACTCTGCACCTAAATAACAACACCAAAGTCCTACAGGTTCCAGAAAACTTTTGCTTCGTTCATGAGGTTCTTAAGAGTGGCCTCCTCTGAGAAGCAAAGCCAGCCTGGACCTCTGCAGGTGAGTAAAGCAGGGTGTTTGGCCCAGTCAGTATGAGGGGTTTCCTATAGCCGCTCTTACCCTCATAGCTGTTACCTCAACTCCAAAGGGGATATTAAAAAGTCGTTCCATTTTAAAATTTTACCACCCTGTGCAAATTCCAGTTCAAAATGCAAAATACAGTTTTAGCTGCACAATCTGGTGGCAACAGCATAGAACGAAAGCCAAGCTCTACCCCCATTAGAGGGAGCAGGGACATGGCCATCAACTCCTTGAAGGATGAGGATACCTGCTCCAAATTCTCAGCTCTTTCTGAGGATGGCTAAATACCACTGCTACCTACTGAAATAAAGGGGAAAGCAGAAATGCTGTTCACTAGCGCTGAAAAGGGTGCAAAGATTCTTCTTATGACTTGCTAAGTAGGAAAGAACACCAAGCTACTTATAGCGAAGGTACGTTTTCAGCTCACAAAGTCCACCACTCCCACCGGATGGCAGATGAAACTCTTAGATAAGACTGAGTTTAAAAAACAAACAAACAAAAAGAATCTGTATGAAAAATATTTTAATAAAACCATTTTAACAAAACATTTTAAAAGCTCATTTCCTGAGGAAGTGATACTTACAAAAACTATAATGCATTTGTGTGTTACTTAGAACCTATTGTGCAATTTCAACAAAACTGGAGAGAAGGGTAGACATCCTGAGGATAGTAAGTTACCAAGAAGCTTCACAAAAACATGAGGTTCAGTATTTGGCCCAACTGAAAGTAAGGCACCATAGACCACCCTTCCACAGGCACTAAAGAATTAATATTTGAGAACACCTTTGCATGCCCCTGTCACTGAAAAACCTTGAATCAAAGTTTGCCTCTTCCTTAAGCACCAAGATAAGGCACAAAACCAGCAAAAACCTGGTTTCCAAAGCATTTATGTTTGCAGAACAATATATTTAAGAGAACAAAAATGCCATAGGACCATTAGGCCTAAATAACCACAGCTATGCATTCGCAGCAAGGTGAGACCCACACCATTTTCATTGCCTGACTTAACTGAGCCATGTTTCTGAAGTGTTTTGAAGGTCAACAATATTACAGAAAGCTTCCTGCGGTGTCTGTTAAAGAAGCAAAACAACACCTATTATAATTCCATTTCTACACATGTATAACTTGGCCTTGGCAACATCTGTTTGCAGAATTAATTCTGGCTCCAGGTTCCCAATCAGATGAAACCTCTCTTTGCTTTCCTTTGCTTTGCAGCACCAGTGTTCCACCCTCATCTGAAACTTTCCAGGTCACTGCTTGACTTCTGGCTTTAGCATTGGGGCTTTTCTTAATCTGAACCAAACCCTTTCAGATGTTTGGTGATTTCCAAGAGTGAATGTAAATACATTTTCCCAATTTTAAACCCACATTGTCTCAGCTGTCAAGGACAGCAAGACTGATCTATAGCCCACTGAAGGCAGTGAGAACTAGTGTAACTAGTAAAGAAGTGGAACTGAATCCATGCTGTATGCCAGGGACCTTTCAATCAACTTTGAAATGGCTTTGGACCTGGCCCAGTCTCTACTGGTGACAGCAACTCTGACTAAATCTGGAGAGAAAAGAAGAATATGTTAAAGGTATTTAGGAAAAAAAAGTCACTTCTTAACATGTTCCTTGAGTGGTTCCTACAATTTTAGTGAAGTTTAATGAGCATCAGTCCTACCGGCTACTGTCCCTTCCCAATCAGAAAACCCCAGGGACTGCTGGACTAAGGTTGACCCTGGAGACAGGAATTTCATTGCTCAAGGGCTTGGGGACAGGGACCAGACATGCTGCTGTAATCAGTCCCTTCTGGGACAACGTACACATGGGATTGTAGTTACAGATAGGTTTCAACAAAAGCTCTCACTGTAGAAGCACTTACTCTGCTTCAGCTGAAGTCAACAGTAAAACTTGTGTTGACTTCAGCAAGAGATAGTATAGGCCACTGTCGAGAGCTTTTGAGAATCCAGTGCTGCATCATTAAGCTACACAGAAAAAAGCAGATCTGTTGAGCAAGAAAAGTCTAGCTGTACACACTGACACTTCTCAGAGCAGAGCTGCACTTAACTGTACTACTCCTTATGCCATAAGGAATGCACCAAGGAGCATACTGGAGAGGCAATGCAACTACAGATACAGAACTGCATTTAAAACGCGACTCCCCGCATTCCTTACAGGCTTCTGACTGTAATCCTGTAATGTTAGCTTCATACATGCACAGCATTGCCTCCCCCCACTGTGGTTAGTGTAGTTTCAGTTTGAAAATTACATTTTGTTACATCATCTATAGACTCTTTATACTTGAAAGCATCCCATCTGCAAAGTGATTCACATGATACTGCAGAGATATAAAATTCCAGAACGATCCAACACAATGTTTACTAGTCTAATAAAGCCAGAAAAGAAAGAAAAAAAAAAATACTCTGATACAAACCTTTCTTTGGCTCTTTCAGACTGTGAAAATACACAGGCAGCTCTTCTAACCTGCCAACCACCAGGGAATTCCAGCATCCTTAACAGATAGTCTGAGATCCCAGTTAAGATACGTTATTCCAAAGAAGTTTGAAATAATTATCCAGTTCCTGAAGTCTGTGGTCAGCAATGTAGAACAATCACTGCCTCTTTACACTTCTCCATACACACAGATTCTTTGTGAAATAAACACGCACCCAGTTTTAGCACAAAAATCCAAACTATACACCTTTGAAACTCAATGTGCTTATGTGTATCTCTGCATCAGAATACAGTAGTTACCACAGAAAATGAAAGACAGTGCCGCATGAGAGACAAAAAGAAGTGATCTGAGTGCACTTATCTGATAGTTCTGTTAAAATCATAGAATCATAGAATTATACAATGTTTTGGGTTGGAAGGGACCCCTAGAGGTCATCTAGTCCAACCCCCCTGCAGTGAGCAGGAACACCGCTAACTACATCAGGTTGCTCAGAGCTCCGTCCAATCTGGTCCTGAATGTTTCCAGGGATGGGGCCTCTACCACCTCTCTGGGCAACCCATTCCAGTGTTTCACTACCCTTATTGTAAAGAATTTCTTCCTTATATCCAGTCTAAACCTACCCTGGTTTAGTTTAAAGCCATTACCCCTTGTCCTGTCACAGCTGGCCCTACTAAAAAGATTTTCCCCATCTTTCCTATAAGCCCCCTTTAGGTATTGAAAGGCCGCAATCAGGTCTCCCCGCAGCCTTCTCTTCTCCAGGCGCAACAATCCCAACTCTCTCAGCCTGTCCTCATAGGAGAGGTGCTCCAGCCCTTGGATCATTTTTGTAGCCCTCCTCTGGACCCGCTCCAACAGTTCCATGTCCTTCTTGTGCTGAAGGCTCCAGAGCTGGACACAGTACTGCAGGTGAGGTCTCACCAGAGCAGAGCAGATGGGCAGAATCACCTCCCTCCCACCTTTACTCATACTGAGCCAAATTCTCCACTAGCATAAATGTACTGATTTTAGAAAACTTTAAACCAGGAGAAAATATGACCCATCAAATGTCCCATCTGCAGAGACAAGCCTACAGGATGGCAAAGAGCAAGTTTCAAGTACCCCTGTAAGTATTGTGGTCAGTCTAAAAGCATTTTCAGTATTACAGCACTCCACTAACTTCTGCAGTAACTACTCCTGGCGTACATCTGAATCAGACTCTGTATCAAGCTGTCTGCCTCAAAAATTCATAAAAGACCAAGTCACAGAGTTAAACTCAACCTGCTCTTAATAAGGAAGTACCAGTCATAGAATCATAGATCATCTTGAGTGCCATCACACAGCAAGTCCAGGACACCCAGGTGATCAGGCCCAGTCAACATGGGTTTATGAAAGGCAGATCATGCTTGACTAACCTGATCTCCTTCTGTGACAAAGTAACCCGCCTAGTGGATGAGGGAAAGGCTGTGGATGTTTTCCACCTGGACTTTAGTAAAGCCTCTGACACCACTTCCCACAGCATTCTCCTGGAGAAACTGTCTGCCTGTGGCCTGGATGGGCATACTATTTGCTGGGTAAAAAAATGGCTGGATGGCCAGGCTCAAAAGGTGGTGGTGAACAGAGTTAAATCCAGTTGGTGGCCAGTCATAAGTGCTGTTCCCCAGGGTTCAGTTCTGGGGCCAGTCTTGTTTAATAACTTTATCGATGACCTGGACGAGGGGATTGAGTGCACCCTCAGCAAGTTTGCAGATGACACTAAGCTGAGTGGAAGTGTTGATCTGCTTGAGGGTAGGGAGGCTCTACAGAGGGATCTGGACAGGCTGGATTGATGGGCTGTGACCAATTGTATGAAGTTCAACAAGGCCAAGTGCCAGTTCCTGCACTTGGGTCACAACAACCCCATGCAACACTACAGGCTTGGGGAAGAGTGGCTGGAAAGCTACCCGGCGGA
>NW_009258671.1:8118528-8137038 GCF_000687185.1 Egretta garzetta
AGCTGGCTGAATGTGAGCTGACAGTGTTCCCAGGTGGCCAAGAAGGCCAACAAATTCCTGCCTTATATCAGAAATAGTGTGGCCAGCAGGACCAGGGAAGTGACCATCCCCCTGTACTAGGCGCTGGTGAGGCCACACCTCGAATACTGTGTTCACTTTTGGGCCTCTCACTACAAGAAGGACACTGAGGTGCTGGAATGTGTCCAAAGGGCAATGAAGCTAGTGAAGGGTCTGGAGCACAAGTCTTATGAAGAGCAGCTGAGGGAAGTGGGGTTGTTTAGCCTGGAGAAAAGGAAAGGAGAGACCTTATTGCCCTCTACAACTGCCTGACAGGAAGTTGTAGTGAGGTGGGTGTTGGTCTCTTCTCCCAAGTAACAAGCGATAGGACAAGAGGAAACAGCCTCAAGTTGCACTAGGGGAGGTTTAGATGGGATATTAGGAAAAAATTCTTCACTGAACGGGTTATCGGGCACTGGAACAGGCTACCCAGGGAAGTGGCTGAGTCCCCATTCCTGAAGGTATTTAAAAGATGGGTAAACAAGGTGCTCAGAGACATGGTTTAGTAGTGGACAGGTATGGTTGGACTCGATCTTAAAGGTCTTTTCCAACCAAATGATTCTGTGATTCTAATTCTCTCCCCCGTGATGGCAGCTGGGACACCTGCGTGTGGAAAGGAGCAGCATGAGGTGTGGAAGCCTCCTCCACTCCTCCAGTGAGTGTTGGGAGGCCACACAGAGCCTGCTAATACTGCAAAATCCCACAAACACAGCTCTTTAAAATGCACTCCTACTTCTTCTACCATTGGGATTGTAAAGATGAAACAAATACTTCTGCACCCTGAATCTCCAAAGCTAGCAGACTCTGGCACTTCAGTTAAAATGGTAAAATAGTATCTTAATATCCTGTACTGTTCACAGCATTTTTTCTGAGAACTGAGAGGGGAGAAGGGGAAAGTGAGAGGGATAAGTCTGTGCCTTTCAGGGTTGAACTGACAGATACAGAGGAGGTACAGAAAGTTTTACACCAAAGTTCTTGAGAGACAGTGCCGTCTTTTCCAGTTACCATCAATACCCTTTTTTGTCAGGCTGACCTTTCTGCATACGTTGCACCAAGATTACGCTTGCTTTCTTTTCACTTCTCCCTCCCCTTTTCTGTGCCATCCAGACTCAGAAGAGCATAGGTGGATATAGGATGGACTTCACTGCCATCCCTTACTGGCAGAAAGACAAAATAAGGATTAAAATACTGCATGCTGCTGCTTTTTTTTATGACAGTGTTTAACACCCTACCCAAGATTATTAATAGCAGTTTCACAAGCTCACTCATTCACTTTCAAGCATGCATCTGTACAAACCATGCCATCTTCTGGTGCTTCCTGGCAGCAAAAAAGAAATACCAGTGTCAGAACCTAAACTGTCACCCCCGTCACTGACTCTGTAGGGAGTCCTCCCTTTACCACCCTGTATCTGACTGCAACACTGCACTCTGGAAAAATGGTTCACAGCTCTTCCAAGTACTGAAATCACAATGAAAAATGAAGTGCCAGGAACGTTCTGACTTATTGTGAGAATACCAATTCTGTCCCACAAACGAGGTCAGCAACATCTGTTTTGGAAAAAACTTTGTATTCAAGTTATTATAAAAGACACTCCTATGAACAGAAAATAACTTTGAAATCACTTTCTTAATATGACAAAAGCATCTGTACATCAGGAAATTTATGACAGCTGGAACTGACTCCCCATATGCAGTAAATAGAGATTGGCTAACATGTTGAGTTACCCTTTCATCTCTTAACATTTTTTTCTGTACCCTGCAGAAATAGTTCCAAACATTATAGCTCACAAACAAGGGGCTGCTGTGTGTTTTCTTCTGCAGAGAGCCAAGGCTCCTCAATGCCTTTGCATGTCACAGATTCCCCTGGATATTAAGAGACTGGTTGGTTGCTTCCACTTTCTCTGTTGGAGGACCACTGTATAATTTACACATGCTGTATCTCACAAAGTTTTAAAGAAATGTTTGTTACACACTGAGCACACCACTATGCACTAATCCCTTAGCATATACAGTTTTCCATTTAATTGTGTGATGTAGTCATGTGTTTCTATGCAGACTCATGACTGTGGAGGAGGAGTGTCACGCCATTGAAAAACATCCTGCCAGCATGAAATCATGACTGTGTGTCAGGCAAAAATCATTTAAGGTCAATTATACCTATGCTATCTGAGCACCTGCTGGGAAAAAAAAAGAGTGGTCAGTTGTATTATGGCACAACCCTCATACCATTAGGTCAGTGTGAGACCTAACCCAACCTGTACAGTACCCAGTCTGGTAAGAGGAAGCACTGTTGGCATTTTGATCCCCTACCAGGCTGCTTACACAGCTCCTAGTAGCACTGAAGGTCTGCAGTGGCAAAGTTTTGAATGAAAGAATGCTACTTTTTTTTTTAAAAAAAGACTACTAATTTGTTCCCTTGTTTTATAACAGCCAATATTATTTAACATTAAAGAACGGCACTAGTATGCTTTCTTCCAATTACGTTTGCTTACTTTTCTATAGTGAGAAAAATGTTAAGAGTAAACTAAGCCAAATAAATTTCAACTGTGTTTATGAATCACATTGGTTTTTCTGGGTCTCATGTACTGGATAATGCTACAAACATTAAGAATCTGAAAAGAAAGAGAATATTTCCTACTGAGAAAGTGAATTGGTGACATTTTCTTCAAGAAACATAAGGAGTTCCAAAGTGTCCCTCTAATGTTATATCCAAGCAAGGTAACAAAATTGACAGACACTAACTTCTGTTAACATAGATAAACTGACTGCAGACTGCAACCCAAATTACTGTGATTCCATGGAAAAGACTTTCTCCTTGAGGGACGCTGTTCCCAGCCATAGTGAGGTATATGTCTTACATCCAAAATAAAAAAAAAATGAAAGCTTTAAGTAGGGTTCCAGAATTCCATTAGACCTGAAATGGCCAAGAGCTTAGGGATGTAAAACATGTCTAGCCCTCAAAAATAGTGTGGGAAAAGATAATAGGAACTGGTTCTTCATTCACTTTCCCTCCAGCATGCAGAATACAGAGGAATATAGTTGATACACTCATGTTCATGATGAGGTCAACCATCTTCCTGCTTCCTCTCTGTTCATGGCCTATGATATCATTATGAAGACAGAAGGGCTGGAGTTGAGTGGTACTGTGTTAAGTGTCAGAGGAACCCATCAGCAAGGAATACATATTGGGTAAATCCATATTAATTACCATTTCCAAAACAAGAGCTCACTTCTGAAGCAGATTTGTATTTTGGTTCACATTACAACGTAATCTTGGAGTAGACCAAGTGGATTACTTTTGGATTAAACTCAGTAGAAAAGAACACTTCTGGAGCACACTTAACATGTTCCATGCAGTAACAGACACTCAGTCCCTGGGACCAGACTAGGGCTAGCCTGAACCCTCAGGATTCAGTGTACAGTGTCCTCAGCACCAACAGGTCCTCAACCATCAACTGTTCTGCTCTCCAGATCTCTTTCCACTGCACTGCACTACTCGCTGATGTGGGCATAGCCACCACCTTCCTACAAACCCCAAGAGACTGAAGAAAAGGGTAAAAGTACGTTTTTTATGTTTCAACCTAAAAATCCTTCAGGAGCCAAGGCCATACAGTAAAGATAGGAAGCCATCTGGGAGCCAGTCTGACTACCAGTGACTAGCAGAAGTTCAGTTCTCACCATACAATTACTTCCACTACTCAGAGAGTGTTATAAACATCCATATTAGAAACAGATCACGGCTCAGATGTGAACATCTCTCAGACAATGCTGATGTGTCTTCTTACTTGCTCAACAAAAGCCGAGGTAGGTTTACCTGCCTAAACAAAAAGAAAGAGGGGGTCCCTTTGTGCATTTTGCTAGATCAGCTTTATATTACCTCTTGGTACACAGGTAAGGTAAGAAAACTGACTCATCCATTCCAGGAGTTAAGAAAAAGTTCAAATGAAATTATTTAGCTTTAAATTACTACACTGAGCAGACACATCATAACTCTAACAAGAGGGTTAATCAAACATTTTAATATGGACATCTGAATACAGAAAGGCTAGCAATGACACTCCAGTAGAGAAAATCAATCACACCTCCAGTTACAGCTGGTAATTAAGAAAAGATGGAGTATATTAGCCTTATGAAATAAAAATGCACAGCATTTTGACAATTCCAACCACTACTGGTTTGAGTCACATTAAAACTCATCGCCCTGCACGTTTTCCTGGGTACACATTCAGCAAAAGTTTGTTCCATGCAAGAATGGATCAACTTCATGGAAATAAACACAGTAAGACTGAAAAGCATGCATAGGAGTATCAATCCTCATCTTAACTCCTCATCTAGCATCAAACTTGCAGAGCAGAATTTCTGTCTATCATCATTAGCTAATTAGTCTTAAAACATTAGCTTCTATTTCTTCTGGGAAAGGAGGAAGTGTGGAAAGAGGAAACTGCTCAGACCCATGCTAGCTATGGGTATGCATACAGTCACAACCTGTCTGCTAGCAGTTCCTCCACAGAAACTCCTCAGCCTCCCCTTTGCCAGGAACTGGGAAAGACAATCATCTTCCCAACTCAAACTTTTACCTATCCCTCTTGATTTCCCATCCCAGTACTGGGGCCTCCCTGTTCTGTTCACCCGTAGGCTTAAACTTTACTCCTTTTGTTCTAGATATCATCTCTTACTCCTGTTTCTCATGTTCTTTGGGAAACCTCTTCTGCCAGGTAGAGGGGATTTTTTCTCCTTAAAATATGAGGGGTGCTTATGCCAAAGCCCTTGAGTTTGGCAGAATCTGGCCCTTGAAACATAAATCTCTGTGCCTACTTCTCCTTCTAAGCCATTTCCACTAAAAAAACATTTTGGATGCTCTTAGTCTAGACAGCAGACAGTTCTCTCAGAGTAATGTTGGATAGGCATGTAAAGAAACCAAATAATTTTTGTTTAAGACCAATTCATTGCACATTCAGCATATCAAACCAAATTCTCACAGAAGTCCAGCACTCCATTAATGCTAATTTCAAGCTTTTCTAAGCTGAAAATAGTGTAATGACTTTGGAGGAATTGTTCCTACCTAATGGATCCTTAAGCTGGGAAGGTAAAATTCCTTCAGTGGATCACAACCCAACAGACTATAAGAGCTCTGAGCTCTGAGTGTCAAAAATCTGCATTTTAATAAACCTCAGGTCATGTATGTGTCCAATCTGGTGAGAACTATGCATTTTTAAAACTTTATGTATTTACATGATAGGTTGCAACAGTCCAGCTGATGAATACGTAAGTATCTGATCATCAAAAGATCTTTTTCAAGCAATAGTGAATCATTAAATAAGTATGTAATGATTTTCAGCTAGTTATTATTCGGACTTTTTTTCTGGAAGGACATTTTCAAAGCATTGTTAAAGAAATAACTGCAAGTGACACCAAAACCAAAGTTTACCCACAGTTTTTAGAGAAAGACTGTCAGCAAACTAACAGTGGCCTCAGCTGAAACTACCTTAATGAAAGAGTAAGAATCTTAGGGATCAAGTCAAATATTGTATCAGTGGTTGGCTAATTTAGGACCTTGGTTTTTTTATAAAGAGTAGTTTAGGGGTGGTGGGGGAAGTTATGTCCACCAGATGCTCAGGAAGTATCAACAGTCACGGCTCAACTGAACCCAAAAATATAAAATCTTAATCTGACTGTCATACCTTTTCCTTCTTTTGGTTTTATTTTGGGTTTTGGTTTTCTGGTTTTGTTTGTTTGTTTGTTTTTTCAAATGGTGAAGCAAAATGGAAGACTATCAAAAATTGTAATTATGGACAAAGCTTTTGCTCGCCACTGTGCTCAGCTAACACTAGTAGAACTAAAAGGTGCCACACAGTAGAAAGACCTTCAGGAAATACGTTAGTGGATTTCAGTCCAGCTTTTAGGACACTGGGTCATCTTACAAAATCCATCATTACCATTTGACAGCACTCAGTTTAACAGGTGGCAATTTCAAAGAGCAACCAGGGACTAAACTGCAAAAAAATCAACAATTCAACTTTAAGAAAATAACTATATTTATAATTTTCTCTATTTTTCATAGGATAGCATCTCTATTTTTCATGTTAATAGGATAGCAAATCCTTAACAGTGGATGGAATGGACCACCTAAGCCAGGAAAATTCCAGCTTGCTTGCTCTATATTTGTAACATATTTGGCAAAGGCACTCAAAGATGAGTTTTGGGGAAAGTTTATTCTGCCACTGTGTATGGCTAAACTTCAGTGACTATTACCTTCAATTTATTACTCACTTTTTGCATTACTTTATGGTCTGGGAGTCCTGGAAGAAAATCCCATTAAGTCAAACACTGAATGCACACAGGACAAAGACAGACCCAGATCCAAAAAGCTAAAAGTTCAGCACCTTTAGGGGAAAGACTTTAATTAAGAAAATGCAAGAGGAAAAAAAGAGAAAATAACCAACTATGTCCAAAATTTTTCAACCAAGAGGCCTGAAATCCAGATTTATTCTCATAAATAAAAAATATATCTAAATGTGCCAGAAATATGAGTTCATACTGAAGGCCTCGTAAGCTCTCTGACTTAACTCACGAATGCAAACAAAATCAGACTCACAGCCAAGAATACAGACTGACGCTCAAACTCTATTCTTAAAACAGGTCTTCGGCCTTTCCTCCACCTACCTAAGGCATACATTAAAGCTAAGTGTTGGCCTAGATTTCAACCTAAGTTCCGTCACTTTTATGAATTTACACCCAAGTCTCAACATCACTGCATAAGAGCTGCTGATGACTTCCCTCTTTAATCATCAGTGCTAGTCCTCTGTGTGTGTATGTTTGCACATACACGTGGGGGGGAGAAGGGATGAATCTCCAGTGTCAAAAAATCAGCTGAATGCTGCACTCCCACACTGAGTTTGGCATACGAAAATCATAGGCTTTTCACAACCCTCAGTTATATTATTCATGCAGAATGCACTCAGCTTTCTATTGTTCCTGCTCTCATTGTTTATAAATGAGTCTGCTTCATCTGGGGATGGAAGTTCCTTTAAGTTTCCCTTAGTAAAAGTACTTCTGTAATGAGGTGCAGTGCTAGCACTCAGAGGGTTAAAGAAGTTTCTGGAAATGTTTGTGCTTCTGGAAAAAAAAAAATTTCTTTCTTTATTGAAGGAAAAATGAACAACTGGAGCTGGTTGATTTGTTTTGGCCAATCTGATACACAGGTTCCTAATTACTTCCTAAATGTCTCAGAAAAATAATTAAGTTCATTTTGTTCTGTTACTGCCATATTTGCAGAGGAAATTCCTAAATGTGGTAAGACTCTTGCTTTTACACCCCACTTAAATATTCCCAGCACAACCATATTAAAAAAAAAAAAAGATCCTGAGACATGGTCTTCAAATGTTGTGCATGGCATAAATACTATTTCTCATGACAGAACATGAACTGTACCAGAAAGTGCTGGTCCCTGCTGTTATGGCCCATACAGCTGCAGAAAAACATATAACCCCTTTGTCTAGCAATATTGCGAATTTCATGATTTAGCTTGTTCGACAGTTCAGGCTGTCATCATTAATCCTGGTGATTGTGCAAGATTCTGATGCATTCCCCCAGCTTAGAGTTTTTTTCAATCAAATTTAAGTTAATAAACAGTGGGCTGAATTGCAAAAGAAAAAAGTAAGTTAATCACATGGCAACTTAATCGCTTTGGGCTTCAGAGGACATCCTTCTGCTTTGGGTCTAATATCGAAGCATTTTAAAAGTAGATGGGACTGTGTCTTTTACTCCTCCATTTGTGGTACACTTTCTGTTTTTAAAGTTCAAAGGACTTCTTTTATGCTCCTACTAAGGCTGAGATATTGCAGATCCAAAGGGGACAACAGGCAGGGTGCCACCTGCCATACCACAAACAGAAAACTGTAGTCAATCTATCCACCCATCCATCCATGTTTTGGAGTGAAAAGAAACTTCTATTCTGAACTAAGCAGTTTGCCAGTTAATGGAAATACATTTACATTTAACTAATGTTAAGCAAAGAAACAATTCAATCTCTTTCAAAAACCATCTCCTGTCTACTTGCAAATATCAATGGACTTTATGAAATGGATGCTTTTTGTCTTTTTAATATCAACCCCTAACACACTAGCTCTTAACGGAAGTTTAAGGAAACCATCCCCAAGAGCAGTATCTTTAAGCCAACAATCTCCATCTTCTGTGGGTTCTCCTAACGCTCTGGACTGCCTTCATCCACCCACTCCTCTTCTCACCTGCTTTTCTCTCTCTGGCCAGATTCTGATTTTTATGACACCAGTGCAAACTCTGGATAACTCCAGTGAACTCCAGGGAAATATATTTCTGGATTTACACCTGCCTAGCCAGCAGAAAATGTAAATTGAGCCGAATGGTATTTAGTTTGCTCATAAAAGGCATTTTTCCCCTTTAATTTATGAGAAAAAAATAATGAAGTCTGGATTCTATTGCTCATACGTATCTTCAGTAGTACTGCATTCCTCAACAGACCCTATTGAAAAAAACCTACTCACAGACTTTTTCACCCTAAACGTACAAGCAGAACTTGGTCTGCAATTAGTAATGGAGAGAACAAAAAGTATTTCTTTCAACAAAGATAAGCACTATAGGTCATTTGAAGGAGTAGTGACAGTAGTGCAGTATTTCAACTGGTTTTAAAACAACAGGATTGTTTTATGTAATTGCAGTTTAAGTGCCAGGTTTTGTCTAAGAAGAAAGAAAAAAGATTGCAAATGTTCCTGTCACTGCTATATTCCAATTAGTTTTAGAGGAGCACAAGACGATAGATTAAAACAACCCCATGCAACAGTGGAGAGGAGATAACCTACAAATCTGGAAACTCATCTGTCTGTGCAACGAGGACTAGAGCTGAGTGGAACACATACAAGGAAAAAAAGTGCATTGAAAGAAGCTTGGGTTGTTTTTAATTTAAATCCATGCCTATTCAAAACAGTCATATCTGAATTTCTAAGAGCAAGCAAAATCACTATGCATTTACCATACTAAATGCCTTTTTCATCAACTAACAAAACAGAACAGATACAAATGAACCAATCAGGGATTTCGAGTGAGCTATCAGTGCTAGAAAAGCTACTCGGCACATTCCAGTTGAGTCACCACAGAGAAGTAGGGAAAAAAAAAAAAGGGGGGGGGGGGGAAATAAATTACTGTGTGCAACTCCATCTGCAAACTGCTTCTCCCGCACTGGTATGTAATAAAATGTGTTGCTAAGATACAAGCTGCTAAAGAAGTTCATTAAAGGACACTTTAAACAA
This sequence comes from Egretta garzetta, assembly GCF_000687185.1. Lineage (NCBI taxonomy): Eukaryota > Metazoa > Chordata > Aves > Pelecaniformes > Ardeidae > Egretta > Egretta garzetta. Next base: position 8,127,870 of record NW_009258671.1, read on the forward strand.
AGCTGCCAGACTCTTTTCCCTTTAAAGACTGCTTATTTGGTTCTGTCCCTTGTGTTTATAATTAGATCCTCTATATGAGAGATTGTGCTCCATTCAAGCCCACTCAGCAATGAATGTTAATAAAATAACGTAAATAAGGCACTGGCTTAGGTTGTATATATTTATGGGCTACGGAGCTGTTGATAGAAATACATCTGGATTCCACTTGTATTTTTAAATGCAAACTAAAGCTTTTCCAAGTAGCTTCTTCCCAAGCTGGAGAGCAGAAATGTCAGCTTCTGCACCCAGCACTCTAACCTAACTTTTAGAAAATACTTTCAGGCAAAGAAACCTGGCTTCTTGCCTAAAGTTTGGAGTTTCTGAGATGCCTCTTGTGTAAGCTTTTATGTGCGAGCCTTTTGTTATCTACGCTGAAATAAAGGCCAGGATTGTTTGTGTCTTTCACCTGGCAATCTTTATCTTCCTCCATCTGTATATCAGTTCCTAGATGTGTGCTAACAATTTGCAGAATTTCCTTGATCTTAATATATTAACGGCACGAGTAAGTCTATTTTGTCACATTTTATTGCCAGGAAAGATGTTATCAAAGAGGTCTTTATCTGACCTTGTGTAAAATACTTTTAGTCTCCGTAGTAACATTTTCATGGTAGGTGTGTTTTGGCTTTTGTTTTGGTTGAGGGGAGAAGAACGGGCAAGACATACTTTGCATTCACTCATTGTGGTGAAATCCAATCTTAAGAAATAATTCCAGCATTTATCTGTTCAGCACTTAATAACACATGAGATGCATAAATCACAGATGAGAGTTAGTATCAGTGATTATATAGGAAATGTTACTTGTCACTTTGTAACCTGCATCTCATATTAAATTCTGTATCATGGTCCCCAGTATGTATATATTTTTAATTACATTTTCAGGCTCATTTACATGCGCATATTGGCTTTCTGCCTGAATGATACCAAAGAGAAAGACCTTATGCTCACACCCAACCACACAGGCACACACACAAGCACATTTATACACAGAGACACTGGAATCTGTACATTTCTGAGAATGGAAGCTTCTCTCATCTTTCTCATTCTTAGAAAAGCTTCAGTTCACCAATAAATCTTTAGGCAATCTTAGCTGATTCAAAGTGCTTTAGAAAAACGGAAAATTACAGAAAATGCAGGTTAATCTCTGCTGCATGTCAAAAGTATCAATGATTCTCACTTGACCCATGTTAATCAAAATGTAATATACATTTTCACTTTCTGTAACCTTGTAAGATTTGTCATCAATAGCTGAGTTTCTGCAGGAAGGCTGTTCCATTCCTTCTCTCTGGATGAGAGGTAAGCTACATCACAAAGTACCAACACGATCAAGTTAAATCAATGTAGAAAGGAAAACGACCTATGCACTATATAGATTTAACTTCTGTTTCAAGACCGATTGTATGCTTCTCTTGATTAAACACAAGCAATCAGACAAACTTTCAGGTAAACGAACTGTTCTTGCCACAGCCTCAACGCCCAGGCTCTTAGGACTAAATTCCAACTCTGAAAATAAGATTGCCTCTCAAAAACTCAAATTAACACCACCCATCATATCTACAGAGTTCCCAGATACTTATTGTTTTGATTTTACTGCAGGCGCATTTAGGGCCAGTTCTCTGGTTTACTTTCATTCAGTCAAAAGGGTCATTTTCTAGTTTAAACTCATACTTACATGTAACTCCTCCATGGGTTAAAAAAAGAAAGCACATCCTCCTATTTTTCCACTGTCTCTGTATATTAACCAGAAGGGTCTGCCTGTACATGTGCAAAAAAGCCCTGTGGTACATATTAGATTTCAATAGATGCTTACTATTGGCAGTCGCAGGTTGTAGCTAGAACTAAGCCGCATCAGCAATTTCGTATGACACTCTGGAAATTGCTACTACATAACAATAAGTAGCTGATTCAAAAAAGGGGAGTGGGGGGAGAGAAAGCATGTTTAAGGAAGTACATTTTGGCTCAAGAAGAACATTTCCAAATAAAAAAGTCGTGCCACCTTAAGTTAAGAAAAAAAAAATATATATGTATATATATACACATACATTTATATACAGGCATATAAGGGAAGTGTGTTTAAGGTGATTCAACAATGAGGATTGGATAGACCAAATATGAGTCTGTTAGGTTGAAATAAATGTCTACTTTAATGGCAGAAAGAAAAATTTGCATTTCAATTAGTCCAATTCTTTTTTTGTTCTTCTTTGTTCTTATCTTAAACTTGCAGCCCATTTTTATACTTCCTTTACCTCCAACTACTCTGCGTGTACAAATTGCCCTCTTTGACATCGTGGCCACACATACACCATTTACCACGGCCTTGTCTTATTGATTTGCAAACTTCTACCCTTTAACTCCATTGATTAGAAATTGTGTTGATGCCTCAGATTTTGGTTGGGGGAGTGGGGGTGGGGAGAGGGAGGTATCATTTTATAATCAAGTACAAAAATACTGCATATTTTATCTTTGATCACAAAGAGAAAGGCAAAGAGGGAAAAGTTAAAAGTAACTCTGTATTAACGTGCCTTTATACGCCTTCATGCTTTCAACTTGAAAATCAAATCTGGAATGAGATGAAAAGGGATTTTCTCTACTTGAACATACCAGAAGGGTTTAGTGTGATGCAGTATCCCATTGGAAATGTGATTTAAAATCACCATTCAAAACCCCTTCTCTAGCATCATGCTATGGAAAGGAGACATTTAGAGACATATTCTCCTTTTCTTCCACAAGCAGAATGAGTCAGTGGGCCAGATCCTGAAAAAAGGTGAATTGGTACGAACAGCGATACACTGTTCTGGATGAGCTGCACACATGGCATGAATCAGTGGAGAATTTGTTCCATTAAACCAGAGCTCTAGACAAAGACTCCTGCAGAAGCGCTGCTTTTAACTATCCAAGCATCTACTAAAAAATTAAAACAAATTCTAACTCCAAGATGCAGAGTTCCTACACAGAACTGAAGTTTCTTTGAACTCCCTACCAAAGTATCGGGTACATCTGAACAAATACCTGTTTGCTGCAAGTATAAATCAGGTATTTTACAATGTGTAACAGGTAGCAAGTGCTGTTAGTATAAAACCAGAAGTGAAATAAAAAGGTATTGTTGGCATAATTCCTTTTTCTGAATAGACAAAGGCATTGTAAGGAAAAAATTGCTAAATCACAGGGATAATCATCATAGCCAGCTCCTCTAATGAGGCATCATGGGATTACTGGAGTTATTATAAGAGTCATCTTATTGAAGAAATTCAAAGTTAATTGAAATCAATTGTACTGTTCTGACAGCAGGTGTTTTAAGTGGCTAAAATATCAAAGTGAACTCTTTAAAATGGTTAGAATGAATGTAACATTCACTTTTCAACTCTTAGCCCTGCCAAGTGATATACAGTACAAGTACAGAAAAGTATACAGTCAAAGAAAAATGCTGGAATGAAATAGCATTTCACATGCCAGTCAAGCAGCTACCAAACAAAAGGTGGTTCTAACCCCCTCCAGTACACATTTTCATTACGGATGTGCAATTTCCATGAATCTTATAAGGGCAACCTAATGGAAGGCAGAAAGCCGCAAGTATACATATTTCCATTGTGTTTCACCTCTATGAAAATGTTCTTTATTACCCTTTTTCCCCAGTCTGAACAGGGAATCTCAATATGGTATTACTGAGAGCACAAACAGAATGCTAGGATTGCCATTATGCAAACGATATTCCCGAGTTTCTCCTCCAAGAAGCTGAAAGTAAATTCTTCCCTAGTTTTGTCACTTTTTCTACAGATGGCAAAGCAACCAATAAATTACTAGCTGATTCTAGGGGGAAAAAAAAAAAAAAAAAAAAAAAAAAAAAAAGAGGAACGGAAGCTTTCTGAATTACAATCCAGAACTAATCTTTACTTTGATCCAGTAAGTTCATTTGATTCTGCAGTTGTTCAGGTTTCCCAGCAAAGTCAGCGGGGCCTCAATGTGCGGAAGAACTGCAAAATCAAGCCCATATTTAATACCTGTTGTCTCACAGTGATTGAAAAGTTTAATATTTCAACTGGGAGCTCATCACCCTGTCTCCCTCTACTTCAGCGAGTGCTCAGTAAGGTCCTTCGGACCAAATTCTGCTGGGCTGAACATACATAAATGCAATCCTTGCCACAACAAACATGAGTGCTGCATGTACCTCAGGACAGAGTTTGACATTAGGTTCAACGTGATTTGGAAATGCCTTTCTGGTTTTACCTCAGTTTTCACTGAAGCTTACAACCCTTATTTTACTTCAACAATTTTGAAAGTACTCAACCGTACGAAATCCTGAGCTTTGGCAAATGTCAATAATTTCCCCTTTAACATGTGTAAACAATGCTGCCATTTCCAGGCACAGCGCAGCATGAATTTCAACAAACCAAAAAACCACTTCCTCCTTTTCCCCAAAACAAAGATACAACATCAGTGAAACCAGACATCTTGAGCTAAATCACTTCCAACAACTTGCATAAGAACTGTACTTAAATTTTAAGAAGTCTAGCGCTTTCTGCAAACGGGCTTTGCTGGTGATCACTACAGGCAAAATACAGTCAGCGATTTAATTTCAGATATACTACCCAAAAATACAAACCAGCAATAACACAGGCTGGGAGACTCTGCCTGAAACTAATGTTGATTTTCTGCATAGATAGTAAATTATGGTAAAGAAATGAGGCAGTGCACAAGTGAATGGCATACACATAATGTCTTTCAGGAAGACATATTTTTATTACTGCGCTCCAGGACAGGCTGTCTGAATTCAGAGTTCATCGCAGTTGAAAATATAGTAGCCCACACATGCTCATTGTTAATTTTTAAGACCTGGCTTACCACCTAATACTTATTGTCAGTAACAAGTAACTTCTGAATAGAGGTTAAAGGTCTGTTTCTTTGTTTATCTTGATCTATTAATTAATAAGAGACAACTTTCTGAAATTAAAAGACCCTTAATGACTCTTTAAGGACATAAAGAAAGGAAGAAACACATGCAGCAGAGCACCTCTGGTGTGCTTTTAAGGCCAATGCTGGCTCTTACGATAGCTCTTTTATTTACATATAAATGCTTGTTGCTTGACAATTTAGATAAAAATGTTACCGCTGCTCTGCATGTGCTGTAGATTGAAGGTGTAAAACCACTGGACCAACTAATGGAGTCTTCACACATCATATCTTGTTAAAGAAGAGGTAACCCACTCTCAAATGCTATTACAATTCATCAAAACTATAGTATACGGAAGGTACACTTCTAACAGAAGTCCAACTTTTGTCTTTCTGAGTAGGACGCCAAATTAAGTATTGATTGAAGCTGCACCATTTCAGTAATGAAAATGATGGCTCCACAGTACTTATTTGAAAACACTGGGAAAATATTAAAACTACATTTAACTCCACGTTTCTCTAAACCACTAATATACGAGAAACATCAATGACTGGCCAGGGATCTTTAATTAGGTTGCAACTTAAAATCCAACTGCGCATAGAAGTCTACTTTATACATTTGCCTCATGCACCACAAGTTGAGTTTGTCATTCAATTCTTTCTGCCTTTATTTGTAACGTTCAAGAAAAGGAAATATTGCCACAAATGCCAATGGCTGCAATGGAAAACTGATGAATAGGGGTACTGAAAGATAACACTCACTCCTGCTATATTTCTAACAGATGTGGATGATGTGATCATCCATTCATTTTACTATCTGTTTCACCATCCACATGTGCAGTTTAATTGAAATGCAATTTTAGCATCTTTTGTATTCAGTGCATGCACAATCAAAGGTATACATTATTGAATTATGAATTAGTTGTGCCTAAACAAATCTTCAGGGGGGCAAGGAGGGAAGGAATATAAATACATATGTAAAAATAACCTCCCTACTTACACCGCCTACTTAAGTTGACATCAGTGTTTTGGTATAGCCACAAAAGTGAGAGCTTGAAGCCACTAAATGGCTCCACCATTAGCCTGTCTATTGTCTCAGTAGCCTTCAGTGCACCTTCTTCATGCCCTCAAGGACCAACAGTTCATTTACAAGCCATTACCTAAGGAGCAACTACTAATTATAGCAAGCCTGCCAAGTTACACGATGGTTTTCTGGCTTGGTCGAAGGCTAAGACCTCCAAACTCATTTCACTTGTGACCCAAGAAAGATTTCAGCTTAGACCTCCAGAGGTGGCAGTCTGGAGCAAGAGGATGCCACATCACTGGCTAGTCTCTTATTTATAAGCTCTTGTTGCACAGGATGTTGAAATCATTAAAAGAAATCTAAATCTAGGGTTTTTCCTAAAAATAGAAGGCTTCCTGCTAGGCTGAGTTTGCTGTCTACATAATTTTAGTATTTTATGTTTAATTACTTCATAGTTTATAGATTTATTTATAAGATTATGAGAAGAGCAAGTCATAAATACACAACGATTGTTTACTAGTTAGTTTGGATTATACATAAATACGTTGCGCAAGCTTAGCAAAAACCTTTTTCACCGAGCTGAATCAGAACATTCAAACTGTATTTTCAAATGTGTCTCTCTGCCTTATCTAAATTCCAACATGACACATAATAAATAGCTTCTCATTTACTATCATCATAAAAATTTAAACAGCCTTGAAATAGTTGCTACAATACAGGGGAAAATGATCAAATGTATGTTCTAAATACCCACTTAGAACAGTAAAACTATTTCCATATTGAAGAAAGAACACATAAAGATGCATTGTTGCAGTAAAGGCTGTTACCTTGTTTAAAAAAAAAAATCTTCTACTCAGTATAGTAGTGTTAGAGTCAACAACTTGCTGTTTTACACTGCAAAAAAGGACTAACAGCCCTTAGCTATCATGTAGTGTCAGATTTGCTTTAAAAAAGAAAGTATCTGATTTGATTCTATACAGTGATTAAACATCTTTGTGCTCTGCTGAGTAGGGTATTCTATCCCCTCCCCCCTCCAAAAATGGCATCAAAGCAATCAAAATGGTAATGTTCAGCATGAATGGGGCCCCATCCCCCACCTTCAAACTCTGCAGACTTTTCTCCATGTTAGAAGAAACCAACACCCCTTCCTCACAAAATGGAAGCTTCCACTACCAAATTGAGAGTGCTGACAAATTCTGATTACAATAAACTGGGAGGAAAAGGGTGGCGGAAAATCACCATTGCCTATGGGCACAGATTACATATGCACGGATCACTTTTCAACTTTAACCGCAACTCCAGCAAAACACCACCAACAACAAAAAAATTAAAAAAAAAAAAAAAAAAAGCCTTCCTTCTGTGGTAGTCCTTTAGAAAGCCACAGACCTCAGATAGAAATTTTTTTGGAGAATCACTAAGTTGTAGTAGGTATTTTGCAGCTGATGCAGCTAATTCAGCACAGTGCTAGGGTTAATGGAGAAGAAGGCAAAGGGTTTTTCCATTTGCGCAGGGTAGTTTCTGTCCTGTTTCTCACTCCTCAGTTCCATGCAGTCTGTAGGTGCATGGTAGACCCTCGTGCTCTTGTGCCCTGTTGTTCCATGCCCAGCAGGACCCATGCATGGGGCTCAGAGCTCTCTCTTGCCCCAGGACACCAGGTGAGAGGGAGGGAGAGTTTGTCACCCAGCAGGGACCTGCTGGTCACAGGAGTCAAGCTGAGGCAAAAGGAAGATATCTGATGGCTTTGTGAAAATGGAGTAATATAATCTGACCGCATATAGGTCTAGCAAATTTGATGAAATCATTATGCTTTGTTCATACCTGGTATTTCTGCTTAAGTATGCAAATTTAGATAAGTGGCTTCAGTTATGTTATACTGTGCATTAAGATTAATTCAACAGCACGTAAGACTCCTCCGGGTTCTGGGGTTCTTTTTTCCCCCCTCCCTCCCTCCGGCAGCTGAAACAGGTTAATCTGTTTTTATTCGTATTTTTGGAAGGGGGGGAAAAGTGAAAGTGCCTAAGTGAACTCGAATCAAAAGCTAACACGTCAGATCAGACCAAGGGAAGAGAAAGGCAAGTGGGGAGGGAAAAAAAAAAAAAAAAAAAAAAAAAAGAAGAAGAAAATAAATAAAGTGATCAATAAAAATCAGTTTTGTAAATCAAACCCAGAAATGGCTCCGAACTGGGCTCAAGCCTCCTCCCTCCCAACTCTTGCTCTGCACATTACACGGAAGTGCACAAAGTAGCCCAAGACAGGAGAATTTTCCATATTCCTAAAACATGTCGACCAACTCAAAATGGACGCCTCATTTTTTTTTTTTTTTTACGTTTTAACTACTGCTTATCTTTTTACTACTAGTACTAAAATCATTCTTTCCCCCAGCAAGACATCCGAGAATCCGACCTCATTTTGAAAACATGCATTTTCTTACTTTATGCTTAGGAAAATGGATGTTATATTCTCTGCTGTCGGTATTTTTCAGCTAACGCAGACACTTTTCGGATGTTTAGAAAGTGCATTGTAAAAACAAGAAGAAAAACCAAACACAACTGAATCGATCTGTTCCTTACTTGTTTCTCATTAAGAGCTGCTATTCTTGATTGCCTTTCATGGATTTGTTTCTTAAGATCCCCGTTCTGCAAAAACGGCAATAAGATGCATATTAAAGGCAAAGTGTAAACTAACCCCTGTAATGAATAAACTTGCGATCTAGAAATTGTTCAAAGGCAAAACCGTTCCACCAAAGCCGTACGAAAGCATGCACACACAAAACACCCTCCTTAGTAAGAAAGCTCAGTGCAGACTACAAAATGAGATCTCTTACTGATAAAGTTTCTCATCCTGCTGTCCCAGCACAACTGCGCTTATTACAGCAGGGATAAAATACTGAAGAAGAGAAAAAAAAAAGATCTGCATTTACCTGTGGATCTTGCTTCATCTGTGCAACTAGTTTCTATAAAAAAAAAAAAAATCACCCCCAAAAAAGGAGGAATTAGAAACTGTTTCAAGTTTAATGGATTTTTTTAAATGTATGTATGTGTGTGGACGGGGGAGGGAGGGGGGTAAGGAACAAAGAGGCAAGTAAACACTGCGAGTCAGTTTCAAGCAAAGCTCATAAATATTCAAGTCTCGTCCTAATCTCTCCAACACACACACACACACACACTCACTCACTCACACTCGCACACACTCGCTCACACTCACACGCACACACACTCACCC
>NW_009258671.1:8138826-8147793 GCF_000687185.1 Egretta garzetta
CCTGGCTTGCGCCGAGCCCGCCGCTGGGGTGCTCGCACCCCGGAACGGGTGTCCACCCTGAGCCACGTTAAAAAACCAAGCATGTTTAGGGGAGCTGAAGTTTTCTGGTGGGCGAGCTGTTTTCAGGTCTGCAGCCAAGGGAGAGCACAAGCGCCTGAAGAGCCAAAGGGGAATGGGATCGGACCTGCGGGACGCTCGGGCACGCAACCTGTTCAAACGAACCTGCTGCCGAGGGATGGCATCACGGAACCACGGCCTCGGTTTAGCCACCGAATAACAGCAGCAAGACTTCAAACCGGCACAGAAGGGTTGGCTTAGGTGGATACTCCAGTTCGACCGAGTCGGGCCGCAGTGCCTTGGCTGTCAGTAACAGATACGTGTGCCACCGGGTCATCCTGCGCCACAGATGTGGTCTAGATCAGGTGCGGACAGAAACACGTCACCTTTACGTGTCACGTCGCTTTTGTGCCACAAATGTGTGACCTGGCTGCAGGTCATACAGACAGACACTACCTGATCCAGCATCAAGGCTGCTGTCAATTTTTTAAAATACACTTAAGCGAGCAGCACAAATTTATATTAAGTCAGTGTTTTGCTACGTAGCTGCAGTATTTTCAGTGCAGTAACAGGGGCCGTGCAGTTAGATTTAGTGTTGAGGCATGGCCGGAGTGGGGTTGGAAGCCAAAAATAATGCTCAGAATCATTTTATTGATGACAGTCAAAATTTAGGGTGCATTTTAACAACCAGTTAGATAATAGAGTGCTGGGGACAAGAACCTTAATGCATCCATGCTCCTGTTCCTGCAATGACTGAACACTGATATTTTATTTAAACTGCACTAAAACATTAAGCTGAAGCTCACCCTAAATGATTAGTCAGTATTTAAAACACCACTGTGCTCCAGATGTGCTTGGATGCCAATTTTAATAACTAATTAAACTCATCTCAAAACTAATTAAAGACACCAGAACCAACTTATATCAACTATACTGTAATTAAAGCTCTTTTGAGATGTAACATGCTGGGAGTCCAAAATATTGTATCCAATTTTCATTAAACTTCTCCAATATATCCTGTCCAAACATAACACAACTTCTTACATTAAAATCATATGAAGATTCATGGAGAAATATTCTCAGTCTGCCAAAATTAGGCATAAAGACTAAATTGAAAATTTCTATTAACCTTACGATTAAACAACCTATTTTAGAAGAGCCTTATCTGAGTTAGTAATGTTTGGTATGGTAACAGACTACATTGACAGCATTTGTTTAGTGTCTGCACACGATTTGAACAGGTAAAATCAAGATGCCAGTTTCACTCTTTTTCTCAAGACAATTTCAAAGTCAGTTTGTTTTCTATTGTGTTATTTGCTGTCTGCATTGAAAGTATCGGAGGGGGTGTTTAATTCTCAATCAATAAAATGGCTTTGCTGTACGGGGGATTTTTAAAATCTAAACTCTACTCACATTTGTAAGGACAAATAGGTCAATCCTGCAGACGCTGATGAATACGAAACTGTTTCAATGTAGAATCAGTGTAACTTCTCACGCGTTCTGTACGAAGGTATTTTGAAGTGCTAGACCCAACACAAGGAGGGCTTTGCGAAGTACATAAATGCCCAATAAGATCTGACATCTGAAGTAAGGTGCGTGAGTAGGCTAAGCTTCTAAGCAGGTATTCAGAGATTTAAAGCATCTCTAAACAAGTTAACGAAGCAGTTGAACTAACTTTTGGAAAAGGGAAGCCGGAAGGTTTTTGTAAATAGGGAGTGTTACCTTTGTAACCTCTGGTTGTATCAGTGCAAAACTCTATGAGTTCAGAATTGGGCAATCAACTAAAACTGCCTAAACTAGTCAAGTATGATTTCTTTGTCCATTAGTTGTTAATTCATTGACATTATGCTGCTTGATTTAATGCATATTTCACTGGTAGAGCAAGAAGGCTTTTTCTCAGCATTATAAACAGTGACTTGTTCATCAGAATAAAAACAGGAATTACCGTTAGCCTAACTTCTTGCAAAGAAGTGCACAGTTTCATGAAGTGTACAATTTTATGTCATTATCTGCAAGGGGCGAGGGTTATTGCGTTGTGCTTCCCACATCAGTGAAATGCCAACACAGGAAAAGTTTAGAAATTTGTTTCCATCTGCCCGCCGTTCAAAAGTTGGTTTATACATCTACAATGCTATGATGGGTCACAGATTTTAATATAAATATGAATTATAAATTATAAAACATAATGAAGTACACTGCTTTTCATTTATTGATACTGCTTATATTGTTTTCTAGGGAAGTTGTGTAAAATACATTAATCTGTCAAATACATTTATGCGATAACGTTATGCAGTCACCTGTAAAAATGTTAACAGCTTTATGCAATTTACTTGGAGATTATGGTGGCAAAAGTCATCCTGCTTGCTGGAAGGGCATGAGAGCTCAGTGAGCTTCCCTTCCGCCTATGCATCCGCATAAGGGACACTTACAGTTTAGATCGAAAACACAAAGGGAACGGGAGACCAAGTAGAGCGTCTGGCAGCCTTGTGGAGTGGTCTGCTTAAGCACGGAAGCTCATGGTCGGTGCTAAACTAAAGAAGCCATGTCATGCCTCATGTGATTAAACACATTTTTTTCGTTGACCCCCTGAAAAGATTATCCTTGCTCGCAGAAGTTGTGGAATTTTGGAAGTCCTCCAGAAGAAAATGTACCCTTCCTTTCTCCTCACAGTGGAGATCATGTTCAGAGCCTGGATGGGGGACTTTTGCACACGCACACAGAAATACTCTGCAGTCCTGGAGTAAAGGTGTGTGTTCTACAGTGAAATTGAAATGTAACCTAACCTCTCTGTTGCCAAAAGTTTTGTTCATGTCTGTATGATATTGCTTGGATGAATAAGGACCAAGGGTCCCATTTTACAAACATTTCTGCTTGTGAAAATGTTTAGACATGTGAACCAATTTGATAGTCCTCGGTAATAAAGTTACTTATGTGCACAAGCGTTTCTAAATCAGGCCCTTTTTCTGCAAAAAGTTATTGTAGAAACGTATTTGACAGAATGACCTTATGATCTTATAGGATTATGTAAAAACGCAGGGTACAGTATCAACAGAAGACCAATAAGCGACTCTTTTTGTAACAACATGTCCTGGATACAGAGACTCGGGACCAATCATTGTATCAAGAACGCAAGACACCCAAAAGTTCTTGCTTCTAATGCATCTAATCACAGGTAGTTGGGAATCCAACACCTGAGAGTCGAATCTCACACTTCAAATCCCACAAGAGGTGATGATGTGCCTCCCTTATCAGATGCTATTACTGATTCAGGAGATGACTTGCAAAGCTACAAAGGAGAACAAGGCACTTAATTGCTTTTGGTAATGCCATATTTCTGTTACAATCAACTTGGAAAATCCATGTCCCCACATACCCTTGTGTAATATGCTCCCTCTCTTTCCTACGAAGAGTGCTGCAAAGGTGTGGAGGAAGAAAGTGCTGGATGGTGATTTGTAAAGACAATCAATGGGTTTATGGCAAATTCCATGCACTTCAAATTCCTCTTCCCAAACTGGCAAGTAAAAGTGTCTGAAGATAATAAGATCATGGGCAGCTGAACAAGAAGGAAGCAGCTCCTCAACACAGGCTGCCCTGGGAAAGTGCTTGAAGTGAATGGCAACGTACCATGCAGGTTCATCTTTGTACAAGCCACTACCAACCCCCCTGCGAGAGCAAGGGCTCTTTGTGCACATGGGAATGGCCAGTGGTAATAAAACTTAGGAACCATCCAATAAGAAAAAAGAAGAGCGGAGCTTGAAGCCACACTGGGAGGCTTAAGGTTAGCTGATCTATCCAAGACATGTAGTTTGTCCTGTATTTTCTGGATAGCTCCACCCTGCAGTATGCTCCTTCCCCTTTTAAGATCATCTCTCCAGCTTAACTGAGAAAATGCTTTAGAGAACTGGAATTATTTCATGCAAGTAACTTTCTCCTCTTCCCGAACTCAACCTAACTGGGGATTAGAGACAATGGCTATCTCAGTGAGATTGGGAGATGTAGCCAGCTCTTGTCTTTGGTGGAAAAACCTTCGGGAGAGGCAAAATGAATCAAGAAACTCATTAATTCCCTGTGATTACCAGAGGGAAGGGATATGAAGAACAATGAAATGCTGATGTCTAATATGTGCAGGAGATCTGACCCTCTGGGTTCGTTTCTAAGTCTTTGACATCCTCACTGTCTCATTACCCGGACTGCCTAGACCCCCACAATTCCTTTGTCAGAGCTGCAAATCATTCACTCTTCACAGGCCGATAAGCTAGCCTTTCCATGCAGTTTCAAAGGGAATTACCTCCTTTGCCTTCTTCTACTTGAGGAAAATCAGGGTCACAGGAGCAGAACTTATTCTCCTTCGATTGCTTCCGCATCATGCTTTTGAAAGCTGAGAGGACCCCAACTCTTAACGACGCATTGTTAGACAGCAACATCATCAGACTGCATTTCAACTCCTTTGGGGATTCAGTGTGGGAAAAAAGAGGTTACCCTACCAACCATGATAAAGACCTCTGCTGAACTTTGGCAACCCCCACTCAACTGGAATTCCTCAAGCTATTATTCCTGGTGTGCAACTTTCCTCCTCATCTTGCTGTCATCTCTGGGTTTGTCTTCAACACCCTTTCAATTTAATCCCTCCAGCTGCTGCTCAACTCACATACTTTATCCAACCTGATCCTGCTCCCTCGGATGGTTCTGGAAGTACAATGACATGGCAGCATCAGGTGCCTGCAGATGAGGCAAGCATTTAAGATACTTCAGCATGTTCCCAATGGTGGTCTGACATCTAGTGATCTTCTGTCAATACAGACAAATCGTTTCACCTACTCCCTTCCCCATCGCCTGCCAGAAAATCTTTGACTCCAAATAACATTTATTCCTCTAAGGTAGAATGGAAGAGAGGCAGCAAATCAGCAGCTTACCAGGTTTCTCACACTGTTGATAATGACTATGTAATATTGTAATTTATGAAATATATGATATAATGGAGAGTATTACATTTGGAGATAATCTGAAGTTCGGCGGGCAACGTATATATTGAAGGACAGGATGAGAGTTCAGAATGACTGTGACAAATGGGAGAAATGGTCTGAAAAAGTAATCTGCGATTCCATATGAACAGGTTTTAAGAGATTAAATTTAGGCAGATATAATCAACTTCACAAATACAGAGATAGGAACTAACTGCTTAGATAGTGGCTCTGCAAGAAACAGATTTGAGTTTATAATGGATCGCAAGTGGAATGAGAGTCAAAAATGCCAGGTTGTCGCAAAAAGGGCTGACATGCATAAACAGGAGTGAAGTCATTAAGAGACATGAAATGATCCTTCTGCTCTGCTCAGCACTGGCAAAGCCTCAGCTGGACAACTATGCCCACTTTTGAGTCCCACACTTCAAGAAACCCATGGCTGAGTTGGAGAGAAAGCAGAGGACATTAGTAAGAGCAATCAAAGGCCTGGAGAATGTTTAACCTGCAAAGAAAGAGTTGAAGGCTTGGAGTTACTTAGGCTGGCAGGAGGCCTGAGGAGAGAAATATTAAGAGTCTTCAGACATATAAAAAGAGGAAGGGAATAACTGGTTCTTCTTGTCCAGTGGGAGAGAAGAGGAAGGGTTAGGTTTACATTGCAGCAAGGCAGGTTCAGACTAAATGTTAATGAAAAACATATCTAAAAGCAAAAGTAGGTAATGCTGGTACACATTCCCTTTGGAGATGCTGGAATTGCTGCTATTGGAGATCTCTTAGGAAGAGGTTAAACAACCAACCTCCAGAGAGGACAGGAGTCTTGTCTGATACTCTCTTGGAGGAATGGGAGAGGTAAGATAACCTGCTAAGACCTTTTCTAGACCAGTATACTATTTATCCCTCTGATAATACAGCTGAGGCATCATATTAGGATGCCCTAAGTTACACCTACTACCAGCTCTCCTTCCTCACAGGGTTCCTCCTGTCGATACTCAGCTGTCCTGTCTTGTTTCACCCTTTAATGGGCCACACACAACTCTTATTCCCAGTTACCCAATTACAATAGATATTAACCTTACGCCTTGCAACCTATGGCTCCTGTTGTTAAATCATCATAACCCCAAACTTCCCATTGCTTGCTGGAATAGCAAAAGGAGAAAAGTGTGATTCCCTATGCCCATATTCCAGTTATGAGGATTTTTAGACTTCCAGTCACCTTCATCCATGGGGGGGGTAAAAGAAAGAGAACAGACACATTTTGCTTTGTAATAATTCCAAATGTAAAACACAACTTGAAAGAAGTCTAAAATACTGCTAGTCTTCAAAGAAGTACCAAGGTTTTTCTGAACATGTTTATCTTCTTGCTTTGCTTTTTTCACATCCACAGAAATGATTTACACATACTGACTTCTCAGAAATACTCTTAGTATCAGTCAGGACAAGCACAAGATCCTTCCTACATCGAAGAGTCTAGAGGCTAGTAGATATAAAGGCACTCTCACGGCGTTCTTTGTGAGAGAAGGATCAAATCAAAACCTCTAGTTTACAGTACCAATATAACAGAAGATGGGATGTTGTTGTAGGGTATTGTCATTATCTAAAAGCAGATATGCAGCAATTTTAGAGTGCAACCAAAACCCAACAATATTGACTTTGGCCTGTCTCTAAAAGTTACTTCTACAAAACTGGCATCGCCAGTGGAACACACTGAGGTTTTTTCACTGTCTTTGTCTCATCATTATAAGGGCAAATTTCCTTCTCCTTGCTCTAGCGAGGCATTCAGGATTTGGCTTGTGGCCATTCGTATCAGCCACATCCCAGTTCTGGAACACAGATTTCCTCAAAGCAAAAGGTTTGAGGGCCCAGAAGACCAGATTTGTAAAAGTATTTATACCTCTGACTTGGATCCCAAGCAGCTTTAGAAGTCTGACCCGTCCTGCAAAGCACCAGTCTGTTTGCTTTCAGAATGTATTAGGTGCCCATATACCTTTAAAATCTGGCTTTTCCCTTGAGGCAGGAGCTCTTCGTCTTGCAGTCTCAAGTCCATTGTTTGCAATTAAATGGTTTCTTTTCCGTTATCAGCTCTAAGGGTTTCTCTAGTTATAACAGTATCCCTTGTTCTCCTATTGCGTTATAAGCGCTTTCCTGTTCCGCCTTTCATCCTGTCCTTCCATCTCTCTATTTCCCCTGATTTTTCTCAGCTATCTCATTTTAGCCTTCTGTTTGGATCACAGTATCAGGCCTACCAAGCAGACTATGAATCTCAAGGTAGGACAAAATTCTATTCTGTGTGCAGACAACTCTTAACTAACTTCAATGGAAAACGCCTGATTACATCTGCAGGAAAGATTTGGCCCTTTAAATGTAAAATGCTACCAATATTTTTATGCATTTGACAAACTACCAATGGGTTACATGACAGTGTAATGTACATCAACTGGGCTTTTGTTTTCATTTCAGTCCTTGGGAAGTCCTTCCCTGCACTGTCATACCCACAGGTAAAAGGACTTCTGAAAAATGCAGACATTCTAATGCAAGAAACAAAAAATCTATTAAAATAAAAACTTTTGGCACATTTGCAAGTCTCAGAAGCACTGCCCCATGCTGTTTTTATGAAAAACAGCTGCATCAGTAAGTGTAACATAGAACTTCAGGTAAAAGGGATAAACAATATATTTCTCTCTCTTGTCAGGAATGGTCATGAAGAATTGACTTAAATTCTGTCATTCATCCCCCCAAAATCACATGCTAGGCACACACTCTTTACCTGGGGGCAAAAAGGTAAAGTCAGCTCCATTCTTTACCCGATTCCTTTTTATTCTAAATAAATAAATATTCTAAATAAACCAAACTTAGTTTTTGTATGCTGCTTCTCGCATATCACATACTCTACAGTGCCTGGTAAAGTAAATGAGCTGCTTTTTGGAAGCATGATTCCCCACAGGGGATTTTTATATTCATTTTCCCCGGAAAGAGTTAAAACAAATAGTTCTCTGTCGATTTTTTTGCTTGTTTTGAAAGAACAACATTTTGAATCTCTCTAAATAGACTTCTACATCCATGTAAATGGCCATACGAAGCGTAATACTGTGGGAACCCAAGCTCTAGTACCGTCCCCATATTACAGAGCAGCCTGTGTGGAAAGGTAGCTAAGCTCCACGTAGTCCTCGACTTTTGGGAAAAGCTGGTCAAGAAAATGTTCTTTCTGGAAAAGGCAAGGAATGACAAGGAATTGTACAGTGCAACCAGCGCAGAAAGAACATCTAGCACCTTACTCAGAAGAGGAGATGTTCTTGGGCTGAACTGCTGAAGCAAGTCCTGAGAGTGCAACACACCCCTGATTTACACCTGTGGTGTCAGTGCAAAGTATAACCGCTGCCTGTGAGATTTAAATCAATGCAGTGTGATTTTTATAAGCTCTCGTACTGGGCTAACATCACGAACTTTGAAGTGAAGGGTAAAATTCAAATGAGGTATAATAATGCTGAGCACTTCTGAAAATCCCTCCCGTGACCTTGAGGCTCAAGGAATACTTTAAAATTTGATCAGCAAATCCTGGGTGTTTCTCTTCTCTAGCTGGAAGCGGCACTATCTTTTTTTTTCCCAGAGAACCAAGTCACTTTGAGATGTATCAGGTTACACACCTGAAAACAAGGAGTAGCCAAATTCACTACCTTTTAAAAAAAAAAAAATTAGGCTAGAAGCCTAAGAACTGGGACATGTAACTAGTAAAGCATAACATTGTGTCACAGTGTAAAAGGTTTAGCGAAGGAACTTACATCCTCGAAGTGACTTAGTCACTTGGATTTAGGATGCTCCGTCCGTGTGTGCTTTCACACTTGAGTCCCACTGAGTCATTGATACTGGGCTCCTAATCACCTTTGAGAAAAGAATCCTACCTCTTCTGAATATCACCTACGCCCAGGCATTTCACATTAATGATGAATTCAGCAGG
>NW_009258671.1:8147849-8156192 GCF_000687185.1 Egretta garzetta
GATATTGAAGCTCATCGCAAGTTCTCTCCTCACTTTTTGTCGATCTGTCTCCTTCTTCCAGAATGAGCAGTCCATACCTTCCAGCATCACTCTCCAGAGTGTGCCTTGACCTCCTTTTCAGGCAGGAGGTGATGAGCCAACTGTTTCTACAAAACGCTTTCTGAACAGGTTCAGCTCCCAGTAGTGCATGGGAAAACTCGGGCAGCTTGCTGCATAAACCTGGCTGAAAATCACAGTAATACAAAAAAAAGTCTCACACTAAGTCTCAGGTTTCGCAGGCTGCCAAGGAGATTTAGAAGCCTCTCTCCAACAAGCGTCACAAATTTAAATCTCTTGGGTAGTTTGGAAAATCCTTTGTTTAAGCTTTCTAGTAGGGAATGATAGAGGAGAATAAACAACTACCAGCCCGAGCCTACTGACCCTTCAGCCATACTGTTGTGGAAGAGGTGCTTGTGCCACCAGCGTCTTCACTCTACCAAACAAGTCATCTGTCACGAGAGAAGTTTTCTGTTTGTCCTAGCACCCTAGAAACCAGGCCTGACTCTGGCGGAGGCCACAGACTTTCTGATCTCTGTCATCTTCTCATGGTCAATGCAGAAAATGTGCTGACACCTGGCACCATGGCTCCATCCTGACTAACTTAGCTGCCTGATGCCACATTTTGCTCTTACACAAAGTGCCTGCAAACGTATTCCCAAGGTTTTGTTCCCCTGTGCACTGGCAGTGATTTAACCTAACACCACTTTTTACTTCAGATGAAAATATTAAATTAATTTCTGTGGCAGAATGCATCAGGGCTTTGTAGTGCAGTGAACAGGCAGTGACCCAGCAGGTAGCAAGAGGAGTATTACAATGAAGCCTTCACCCCTCTTTGGCTCTGTGCAAAAGTCCCCAGCAGTACTGAGAAACATTTTCATGGGACAGTCAAATTTCTGCTGAATAGGATGAAAAGCCGAAGCAGCCCATTCCACTGCATTCAGCAGGCTCCTGCACACAGAAGCCCTGCTTAACATTTCTGTGGAACAGAGCCCTAGGGCAGAAAATATATTGAACTCCCATAGTGGAGTACCAGTAATGGCTTTTTAAAACTATATCAATTTGTATCATTTGCAAAGCACGAATATTTAATCTGGTTTTAATTACAGAAGCCTCCTAGATATTGTATTTCTTTTTTCTCTTCCTCCCCACCCCCTTTTTCAATTTTGTTGTTGGTGCTGTTGTCCTACACTTCCAGCCTTGCTCTGTTTTGCAAGGCTGATCCAGTCACCAGAATCCTTTTATCACTCTGCTTTGAAAAAAAAAAAAAAAAGAATTTCTTTTGTACATTGGGGTGAATTTGTAAATAACACTCGTTCAACAAATTTTGCTCCAAGGACCACTCTGGGAATATATTCAGATCAATATCATCCCTGTTAATATCACTTGAAAGTAACACTGAAGAGCACCATAGCGAGGCTATGGGAATATCATCTTCAAAACAGGGGGGCTGAGGAAGCTAAATGAGGAGTGTTGAGCAACAGGATATTGTACATGCAGTCCACACGCTCGTCCGCCGGAGCAGGAGATGCTCATTATCTCCTAGCATTGCAGCAGCACACACATAGGCTCCCCGGTATGACAAGTGTGCTAGGAGCTGTACATGCTGAGGTTAAAAAAGCAAAGTTAAATAAAATAAAATAAAATAAATAAAATAATTATGACAAGAAGTCCCTGTGTTCAATGCAATTATTGGTCATCGTGTCTTACTTAACACGTAATCATGGGGAACAGCTCCAAAGAATATTAAAATGTACATTCTGCATTCTCAGGGTTTTTTTCTCTTCTTTAAATAAACATACTGAGGTTCTTTAAATAGTCCTCTCTGCACTAAGCATAAGTGCAACAAAAGATGTGCAAAGGCTGCAGAACACAACAGAGCGCCAGAAAAAATAGATTAAACCCATGAGTGAATGAGTCTTCCTCTCCTGACCACCAACGTTCTGGAAGGGTATTAAAATGTTCTCACCACACTCACCAGCTCTCTGCCAAAAGCTAGTAAAACAAAAGGCTTTTGAGCACTTTCGAATAGTCACCAGTGCTGTCAAAATGAAAGAGGGGGTATATACACCAGGTATATACACCTTGCTTGTTCTCCTTTCCCAGCTGAACGTAGAAAGACGTTAAGTTTAGTCTCTGCAGGTCTCAGGTATAACGGCATCTCCTGTGGGAAGATATTGTCCCTCAGCCACGGCCATGCTACATAGATAAGAACAAACAGACTGAATTACACGCAGCCTGAAAGTTGGTGCAAATCTCTGAGCTGCAATTGATCCAAGTTGAGCAAAAAAGGCCACCGGTGGCCTGATACTTCCGATGTATTTTTTCATGCTAAACTCCCAGCTCATATGCTTTCCCTGTCTTTTTCTGGGCTAAATGTCAGCCTCCCTGTCCTCGTCCCAGTTAAATACTAGGTGAGTTGCATAAGGATGCCAAGCAATTCATACTACTGCGTTCTATAATGCCTGCTTTACTCTGTTTATGTCTCTGCAGAAACCTTTTTTTTTTTCTCCCCCCAATTTTGGCCATTCTTGCAAGAGTGGAATTTGACTTGCCTTTTTAAAAAGCTCTTTGTCCCAGACTTAAATCCCCTTCTAGTCCTTCTATTTTGGGGGAAAAAAAAAATACAACTTGAGAACATAGCTCAGGCATACAGCAAAACCAGAATCAGAAAGCAAGCAAAAGGAAGCCCAAATTTACTTTAAGAACATCTCATGATTTTTTTATTCAGTCTCATGATTAGCTAGGAACAGGCTGACTCATGAAGCTTGAGTGCCCTGGTTCAGCAATACCGTTTTTGCTGTCAGAACGCCTGTGTATATCCCCTGGTCCCCATGCTCCTTCATCTCACCCTCAGCTGATCGGCACTGCTGGGGAAATATGTGATTACAAACGTTGAAGGAGGGTAATGAAAAATAATTTGGATCTAAAGAACGTGACTTGCAGAGGTTCTCCTGTACTGGCTGGTTTCTGTTCCTAAAGGTTTCCCTTCAAATTCCCAGTCATAAATCTACAGTGTAAAAAGGCATCATGAAAATAAATGTGATCTTACTAAAAAGACTGGCCCAGAGACTTTCTGTCCTCACTTTCCCCCAGCGATGAATCCATTTAGGACCACTTTGCAGAAACCAAGTTAAACAAGCAAACAAGTTTTGCTGGGATCCAAGTTTTCCCTCACTTGATTTCTACAGGACTGGAAGTGAGACCGTTGGTCTCTACTCTTCCATTTCTCAACTTGTGTTGATTTTTTACAATGTCAGTGATAGAATGCTTTGTGTTAATCTTTTCTTCTTAATTATGTTAGGCCTTGAAACACTTGGCTTACCTTGCTGAATGCATTCCACGCTCATCTGCTCCGAAGCGATAGGAAAATACAAAATGTATTTGTTGCTAACAATATTTTTGTATCTACCTGATGTAAAACATCCTCAGTTATTGGTTCAAACGTTATACATAAAATACTAACGGGAATCCAGCAGTAATCATAAGCAGAATAGCAACCAGCGATCTAGCTTCAGGTCTCGGCATCTGTTTTACAGGATGAAATACCATCAGTTTTGAAACACGGTTCTGCAGCTCACATGAATAAATCTTGACACATGAGATTAGAACCACTGAAATCAATGAATTCCTTTATTCAGCCTTAACGCGCGTTGACTTCAATGAGGCTTGCCTAAGGACATGCAGGGTTTGTTCCAGTGGTCCAGCTTGTTTGAGTGCAAACTGCAAGACTGGGCTTACCGCTTGCCTTTCATGCAAACAGTAGTCCTGATCCTTCTTAAACCTAAGAGATCTTTATTTTCATCAAAGCCAGATCTGGGCTCAGTACACCAACAAGGCAGTAAAAGTAGCTTTTTAGTTGTATAATGACAAGAATTATAAATAAAATAATAGTAGAACGAGAGAGAAATTCTGCGAGACCAGGGTAAGAAGAAGTCATGTTTTCATTAGCCACATGTTGAAAGTGAAAAATTTATATTTGGGCCCAGAACAACATAATAGAAACATCGCATTCCTACTGAGCTCAGGAGGAATTCAGCAAGCACAAATATGGGGTGGATGTCTTGACAAGATGCAGCTACATAGAATGAAGAGCTGCAGAAAAAGCATTTGTGGCCAAAGTGTTGAACAGGAAGCCACAAAAGAAACTGTTTAGACCAAGTTAACCTAACTCTTGCAATATAGAAGGTTGCAGTGGAGAAACTCCACTTCTACTCAGTTCTGCACTCAGCTTTGGGAGATCAAAGAATCATACAAAGGAGTCCACTCTAATCAACAAATGGTTTAGAAAATGTGTCCTCCTTCCTTCTTACCGTACACATAATCTGAAGGCACCTGAATATCTGAGCATAGAATCATAGAATGGTTTGGGTTGGAAGGGACCTTAAAAGGTCATCTAGTCCAACCCCCCTGCAATGAGCAGGGACACCTTCGACACCTTCCAGCAAATGTGGAAAGAAGTTCTTCGTCTGGCTCTAATCCACAGTTCCTATACCAGAGCTGAAGAAGCCCTCAAGCTTGTCCTATACAGAGGGTATATATATCTAATGCTAGCCTCAAGATGGACTAAAAACCGCAGCGTAAAGGTCCACCGCCCAAGCAAACCTCCTGGCAGAGCTTTGTCACTACTTGGTGACTAGCCTGTGACTCACACGACCGCTCAGCCACAGGAATCTGAGCAAACCCACCGTTACCACCACGCGCACACACAAAACGCACCAGAGCTTGGCGTTCAAACAGAACAGGAAACTCAGATATTGCTCCTCTGGAACAGGTGGAAAGGTGAGGAGGGGGAAATGGAGAGAACCTGCCACCATCCCACCACCACTCAGTGGATGGAACCAGGAGGTATTTGGAAAAGGAAGGAGGTAGCAACATGCGCTTGGGGGGAATTGGTACTTGTTTTTAGGAACAAAGTGGATCTGGGAAGAAAATGTGACCCCCAGGGGGGCCACCTGAGACTTAGCGCCTCCTTCCCACCTCCTTCCCACCTCCTTCTTATGGCTGGGGCTTGAAGTTGCAAATCTGGCTCAAAACTCTGTTTGTTATACTATGCATGATAAAAATGTATCAACCATCTAAGCCCTGCTTGGATGATATAAAAATACCACCTTGATATCGATTTTAATTTCAGTGAAAACAATGCTGGTTGTTAATATATTTTATCAATCCTCAGTAAGGTTGAAGCCCAGACTTCAGAGACAAAAGCGAAGGTATAACGGAGCGAAACAGGTTGTAACCTTCGTTACAATTCAAAAGTGAACAGAAAACACTAATGTGAAAACTATAGATTTAAAACTATTCCCTCCAGAATGGTTATGTGCTATCGGCAGCACAGGCAAATATTTTTTTTAATATATACATGTGAAGTTCTTTAAAATAAAAACCATGACAAGGTAGCCTAGGCCACCAAGGACAAAATACTGTGATGAAATCTACAGCTGAGCAAGAGCAATTTGCTCTGCCAAACCATCCAGAGAAGTTAATCTGATTTACCATTTAAAATAAAATTCAATCTCATGTATATCGACATTATATTTGCCTTTTATCACACAGACAATTGCAGATATTGGCATTATATTTGTCCTTTATTACGCAGACAACACACGGTGGATACGTGGTATTTATGTGTTTATATATGCCTATGCGCACACACATACGTAAATACCTGTACACACACAGACTCGCACATGTATGCAGGCAGCCACATGCTTAAATTCAAGGTCTACTACTAAGTTTTGCTTTAGTCATTCAAATCTGGCTTCTAAACACATGCACACAGCGTAGGGCACAACCGTGTGAGGTGAATCAGCTCCCCGAGGAGCAGAGGCTTGGCGAGCAGCTTCCTTAGTTCATTATAATCAGCGCTTCCAATCTCCTGTTAGAGAGAAACTCTGTCACCAGGATTCTTTAGAAACCCGAGGCCAACATCTCTTCATTTAAACTGGCATTGCTTTGCTGAAGTCAAAGGTATAACTGAGAGGGCAGTGTTTATAGGAAGACCGCTTAAATCCAGCAATGTTTAACATTTTTTTTTTTTTTTTTTAAAGCCTTGATAAGGTTTCAGCTTCCAGCAGCTCTGTGTTGGTACTAACCACTCTTACACCAACAGGTTCAATATTAATTAAACAAACCTCTTTCTCCCTAGCGCAAAAACACAGGGACTAAAAATAAACCTGTTAAAAAATACGCATTTTGTTTATACATATTTACGCAGACCTCAGATCGGAATATATGCAGTACCAGAAGGATAAAGCCATCTGATGCAGGAGATCAGCAAAGCAATCTGGAGGCTCTACAGGGGCCAGAAAAGAAACGTTTGTAGAGTAGCAAACAACATGATGCAAGACATGCATGTGCTTTAGTTTGCAGTGGAGAAATAGTTGCAGAAGCTGTGCATTTGGAGTGACTGGCAACGATCTCGTTCATCCCTGCGCACAAAAGAACAAAGTATCGTCTCTCCTCTACGTATTTATTAAGATTTCAAAGCTCAGGGCTACATCCTTCCTACTTCAGCGTTTAACCGGTTTGGCTTCTTTTTTCTTTTCTTTTTTTTTAAATTTTTTTTTTTTTTTAATTTTTTTATCTGGAGTTTGATTTTGGAGGCAGCAAGTTCTCCCCATATTTTCCGGGACCTGCCTCTTTGCAGCCCTGCCCCTCTTGCATGCTCAGTGCGCACGATGTGTCAGCAAAGTGAATACCTCGGGTCGGGGTTTGGTTTGGTTTTTTTTTTTCCTTCTTTTCACTGAGGAGGAATGTGATGGGGGAGGAAGAAGGGTGGAAAAGCCTTTCTCCCCCCCTCCCCTTTCTCCGTAGAGCCTGCTGGGAAATGTAGTCCGGCTGCCGCTGCCTTGGAACAAAAGGGAGCCGGGGCTGCTGCGGAGGGGGGGTCTGGGTGCCGCGGCCCTTTCCCGCAGCCCCCCCGGCAGGGTCACTTGCCGAAGGGGCGCGGGCGGCAAAGGGGGCGGGTGGGGAGGAAGGGTAAGAGCTTGCCAGGGAGCTTGCACCCTCAAAGCGCCTTTGGCTTCGTTGTTCATGGGGTTTGGCCAACTTGGTGGGGAAGCCTCAAACCGCTGGGGGCCACGAGAGCTGGGGCAGGGATATGCCAAGGCCACCCCGCCGGGTGTGTCGGGGCCTGAGCAACGGGAGTTGCTGCTCCTGGACATAGAGTCATAGAATCATAGAATCATTTGGTTGGAAAAGACCTTTAAGATCATGGAGTCCGACCATTAACCTAGCACTGCCAAGTCTACCACTAAACCATGTCCCTAAGCACCTCATCTGCCCGTCTTTTAAATACCTCCAGGGATGGGGGCTCAGTCACTTCCCTGGGCAGCCCATTCCTCTTTCAGTGAAGAAATTTTTCCTAGTCCTGGGGCTGCTGAGCGGGACAACTTTTGCCCTGCTTTTTGTTTGTACAGAAGAGGTATTTCATTTAAACGGGAGCAGGAAAAATCCTCCCTGGGATTTGATTTCATTTTTATGCCTTCAACTTCGCATCCCACCAGGACAACACAACATTATTCTCAGCTTTTAACACATTCATTTAAATATTTCTAAATGAAAAATCAAGAAATCAAGGAGGTGTTCTTTCCCACTATTGTTGGTATTTTTAACCTACACCCAGTTGCATGACTACTCCTTACACTACTACTACCACTCGTCATCTCTTTATTTCTGTATTTTTATTTTCTAGTTAGGGAGGAAAAGAAAAGTGAAGTAATTTCTTCCTTTCAGCCTCCCGGGCAAGCAACTGTGGGGGTAGAAAATGCAAATTCTTGGAAGTCCTCTAGGATTTTTTTTTTTTTTTTTAAGGGAAATTAGGTGCTCAGCCTCGTGCTTTTAAAGGAGTGGGGCACTGGCTTTCGACAAGGGAAAGGCTTTTGCCAGGGCCTAGCTGGGAGTTTTCCTGGGGATTCTTTCCCAGCGAGCGCAGCACACGCAAGGCAGGATCCCGCATCGCTTTCCCTCGCTCGCTCGTTCGCCTTGGTAATTACTTTTAAGTTTCAGCTCCCCATCGCCCCCCCCTCCCAGTTAACCTTGGATCCATAGCTCCTGCTGATGACTCTGCTCCTTCCCTCCAGAACATCAGCTGTTACTTTTCATTTCATGGCTCACTGGTGAAACTCTTGAACTCTTTCTCTCTTTACATGTCCAACCTGTTTTCTTCCCCCGCTGCTTTTGACTTTTCTCAAGGTCTCGTCTTTTATCACATTAAAGCCGCTGGCTGCGTGTGTTTTAGTGGGGCGAGGGGAGGAGGGGGAGGAAGGGCAGCCGGCCGGGGGTGCCAGCCCCGCCGGGCTGCGG
>NW_009258671.1:8156321-8167419 GCF_000687185.1 Egretta garzetta
ATCCCCACCCCCCACTCCCCCCAGCCCTCGGTCTGAGGCGGAGGGGTGCGGGCGGGTCGGGGAAACCTCGCCCCGCCGGCCGAGGGCACCGTTCCGGCCATGAGGGTGGCAGCAGCAGCGGGGGCTTGCTTGGGGTTTTCTTTTTTTCTTTTTGGTCTTTTAATAACCGAAGCCGCAACCGGCAGAGGGTACATGAAAGGAACGATCAGCAGGCACTGCTCGTCCCCGTGTCAGGTGGGGGAAGGGAGGCTCATCCGACTGATTTAGTGACTGGCTGGGGAAAACAGGCTTTGACTGGGGAAGGGGGCTGTTTGGGGGGGGGAAGGGAGAGAGGGGAAGGGTTATGGTTACGGAAGGAGCATCTGCTGAGATGAGCAGGCAGCCCTGGAGAAAGCAGCTCTGCCCAGCACTCCCTGAACTGGGGCTGCCGGAGCCTTCCCAAAGCAGCTCTGCCTCCTCGTCACTGCCTGGGGGAACCCGGAGCCTGTGCCATCCACGGAGGTCCTGGACCTCCAGCTCAGAAGAAACCATGAGGACTCCCACCGACTTCATCCATCAGACAGAGCTCTGCTGCCACCAGCCTCACTCAGAGCTCCTGGGAGCCCCCAGTAGGCTGGGTAGGCGTGTGGGTACCACTCCCCATTCTCAGTCTCTGATTTTTACATGATCTACAAGCCCTGTAGTAAAAAATGAGGTTAAGATTAGGATTACTCAGTCCCCCCTCCCCGTCCCGTCCCCCCGCTCTGAAAACCACTGCTGCCATTTTTAATGTGTACTTAGTTACTTCTGTTGTTAACCGGTATCACTAAGTCTTTCTTCTCTTTCCCAGCCAGCTTCAGTGACTCGGTGTCGCTTAGAGGTGCAAGCCGAAGCCATGGCCTGTCCATGGAGTACAGGGCCATGACAGTCACTGTGCTGCCCCCCGGCACCGACTTTGGTCAGGAGAAGCATTGAACACACAACTGGGAAATCATCTCCTTACGGGGCAAAAGCTGTATGGCAGTGGGGGAACAGAGCAGGGTGTCATTGTGGTAGGATTGTGGGACAGAGTGGGTCACAAATCCATAGGGAAATGAACTTCAGTATTTCCACCATCCACAGTTTACCGGAAGAGAGACTTTAGGTATCTGCCTCAAGGGGACACTTCCAAACTGAATTCCAAAGTGTCCTTAATACTGCCTGAGACATCCTGGACTCAGGCAGAGATGGGATTTAAGAAGTACCTTTCTCCTCAGAGCTTCTTGTTAACCTGAAGCAGATTCTGCTCTGCTTGCTGACTTTGATGGATTTAATTCAGAGGCTCCCTAGCTCTTCCCGTTCACGTTGCATTTGTAACACCTAAAAGGCCACAAGTTCCACTCTGTAGCAGGGCCCATAGAAATGGGGTATGGCAGCACTTCACATCTGAGTGCCACCTCCATCACAGAGGTGGTTGCTGTGCCACATTCACACGCTCCTGCTCCCCACCACCACCTTCCCTGCAGCAAACCAAAATGTTTTTCAAAGAGTGATATTCAGAGAATGTGTCATGGAAAGGTGGTCAACTGGGGAGGCACCAACTACAGGAAGAAATTACCAGTCACATCGAAAAATGACATTTCCCTTGCTAGCATTAAAAGAATTTCAATCCTTCCTTGTTTGTTCCTTTTATCCAGATGTGTAAAGTAGCACATTTCCGTATACTAAGGTGCTGCTAAGTGTCATCCATATTAGCAACCTACAGTACTTCATTATACCTTATTCTAATTCTGTACCGCCCTTAAGATACAGCTGTACTTTGGTGACAAAAATAAGAATTTCTGAACACAGCGTTCAGTACACATGGCTACAGCGTTCCAAATGGTGACAGCAAGCGCAACCTTTTTGCAAAAATAAATGATAAGAAAAACAGACTTCTCATGATTGTAACTTAGAGTTAAGAAAAATCTAGCAAGCTTGAATCCACTCGTCAAGTGGGTTCAATAAAGAGTCTCTGACATTTTTAAAAGGGGCAGAAAACCATCTTTCAACTGTTGACCAGCCCTCTGCATGCTGTGGAAATAAGTGTGTATATGATAGATCTAATAATAGGTAGCTGTCATGGTGATGGGTGCCCAGAATAACTGGTATAACCCCCTCTGCCGCTCACTGCTTTCCTCTCAATCTCCCACTTATTTAGGCTATATGTGTCCCCCCCCCAGCCTCTCCTCATCGAACTTGGTGGAGACCCTGGACCACCTCATCTGGCCCTGTTTGCACAACTGGATCCTAAAGGGTGACGTACTAGCAGTGAGCCTAGACTACCAAAATAAATTGGGCACAGGCTGTACAGAGGTAAATCACGCTGGCGCAGTAGCCAAAGAAAGTCACAGAGCTGCTCCACTTGATGAACACTCAGTGGATGCAAAATTGGCGAAGGCCAGGTCAGGCCGACCAGTCCGGCCTCTCGCTGGTGTTAGAGCAAGAGAAGGAACACGCGCTGTGGAAATAGGGGTGGGGAAACAAAAGAGAAAAGTGTAAGGTTTCCTCTGTCAGCCCTAAGGAAATGTCTTCCCTGTGCCAAGACAAACTTCAGTGTAATCTTTGCATTTTCCGACAAAATCACCCAACTCCTACTTCTCCCTCTCTCTCTCTCTTTTAAGGACATCAGTATTTTTCAGTCATAAAAGAGTCTTTGTAATGTACTCATTTTGTGAAGCCTTTTGTTACCTCCATATAATTCTCCCAGACAATTATTATCACAGCCATTGTTACACAATCCAGTTAAAGTAGTTCTTCTGTGCCTCCGTCTCTTTCTCCCGCTACAAAATGAAATGTTTGAATGAAGAGTTACATTCCTCAAGATAATGAACTCTCCAAAAGGAAGGTAATGGAAAGTACATATTAATTAACAACGCTAAATTGTGGGATGGTATTTATATCACACTGAGAGGTTAGGAATGGAGAAAAGGAGTTTAGTTTGTTTTCGCTGGCACAGGCCATCTTACTAAGAAAAAAAAAAAAAAAGAGAAGAAAAAAAGAAAAAACCCAACCCAAGCCAGGAATACACAAACCTTTTCCCCTATTCAGCTTCTCTGCAGCAATGAGTAAGTGTACGCGTTTCCTGTCAGCTGACGACTCCCTAGAGGATGCTGCGTCACTGACCACTGACAAGTGAGAAAATTTCAAATCCTCTCCTAGAAGTATCATGATATCCTACCAAGGACATTATACTTTGCTTTCTGCATCACTGGAACAGACAGAATTACAAAAGCTTCACTGCCTCTAGGTTTGAGGCAGCGCTGTCCCTGGTGGTTAGACTCA
The DNA here is from genome assembly GCF_000687185.1 of Egretta garzetta. Lineage (NCBI taxonomy): Eukaryota > Metazoa > Chordata > Aves > Pelecaniformes > Ardeidae > Egretta > Egretta garzetta. Next base: position 8,159,604 of record NW_009258671.1, read on the forward strand.
TAGGGGCAGAAGGTACGTGCTACCTCTGTGTTTGGATACCACTCCACGCAACGACTGGTCCCAGACCGGCTCCAGGAGCAGCACGGTTACAACCGGGTGCAAGCACAAGCCATTTCAAATCACATTAATTACATATACCTGCCAATTTCACTCCACATTGTTCAGGTGTCCCAGAAAGTCGTCTGCACCACTGCTGGCGAAACATCTTCCTCTTCCTGTGAGAAGCCCAGTCCCTCCAAGGAGCATGTAAAGGGCATTTCAGTCTCTAGGCCAAAAGAGACTGCAGTCAACACAACTGTTAACTTCAAGAAGTTTAGATGAGGTCAGCGCTGGAAAGCCTCGTCCACACCACAGGGCGTTTCTTCATACTGCTCCACCAGCGTAACCATATTGCTTGTGCTCCCTCGAGCAGACACAGCATCCTGCCAAGAGAAAGAGGAGCTGCCGCCACACCGGTAGTTTTTGTCAGGACTGTTGGTGTCTGCACCCCCCGGCATGCAAAGCAGGGTAATGTAAATGCAAATAAATTCATATTCGTTTAGCAAATTGAAAAACTTCCAGATGATGTCTTCAGGACCCAAAACTGTCATATTTTAGGCATTTTAGGGTTTCAGTTTCAGCTGCCATGAGCTCTTTCTAGCCATCACAACCTACAGGCTTTTTGAACATGGAGAGCTTCACCACCAAAGGTGTCTCAGTTTTGGGACACATACTCAGATGTTTCTTTTTATTGAAGTTTGCATTTTTTCACTAACTTCTAAGCAAGCAACTATGTTAAAACATAACTCTAGCAAGAAAAGACTTTAAAAGCTTCGATGTCTTCCACACTTAAACTCAGCAATTTCTTAGGCATAAAATTTTTCAAGAATTGAGGACACGTTCATTTGCCAAAAAACCTCCCCGCTTTTTCAATTATACCAATTATTCTGAACAAAGATTCTGTACCAAGTTTATAGACACATGTGACAACGCTATAGCTATAACAGAGACAGAAGCCATCTTCTCCATGTTCGCAAACCAGGTAACTATTTATGGCTATATGTTAAAAACCAACATTGTTTCAACCTGGCTTAAACTCTACTTGAAGCCTTGTCGGAGCAGCAGGAAGCAGATTCTACTTTTCGTTTCACCAGGCAAGTTCTGTGATATGACTCCAGATTCAGACCAGCAGGAAAGCAGGACTCTGGTTTGTTTGAATGCCATAATTAGAGTCTTTCTGACTGAGGATGGTCCTGATGAGCGTAGCTGCTATAGACATCAATCTAAACATAGACAGGATGCATGTGACTGCATGGCAGATGTCAATTTGCTATTTAAACCCTGCTCTCCCTGTGACTTGCAAAGAAGAAATAAATGATCAGAGGAAGAGGGAGATTCCAAGATCTTACCCGTTTAATCATATGCGAAGTTAAATCTCCTTGCAAAAGTTGCTAAAAATCAGTAGCAGTAGTTGAATGGCATGGGGAATGCACATCTGAAGACAAAAGTGGAATTATGACTTTGATCATGTCATCTTAATCTTAAAAGTATATTTGCCCCTCAAAGAAAAGAACAGGATCAGGTGCAACTCTGTCCACCTGGTGTCCATGTGGACCAGCTGGCAGCTGGGGCCACTTAAAAGAGGGGCTGCCACGCTCATGTGGCATGACAGCGTGGTTCAAATAGAGCAGAAGCAGTGGAGATGATGCACCGTAGCATTAGGGCAGGTGTGAAAGTAGCGATAGAAAGTTTCCATTTTTACCGCTATTATCTCCAAGATACATTGCAGCACATTGACTTAAATTAAAAAGTAAGTCTAATAGTAAATGAGCAGTAGGTTAAATACTGAAGAAAAGTGACCCTAAGTCTAATGCAATATGGTGGAATGTACCAGTGATTTTTAATCTATGGGCCTTTTAACCTGAATTCCCAAACCCAAGGTCTCTTACTAGAGACAGTAAGTAAAATAGATACTAAGGCAAATGTTAAACGCCTGTTATTGATAGTCTTGAATTTTTTTTTTTTTGCTCCTAGGAGCCCAAGAGTAACACCTGCCCACCCCAGTATCTCTGTGGACAGTCTATTCCCCTTGTCTTTTTCATATAAATAAGCATGTTGGCTTCATGGAGTAACCAAAAGGGTTTCATCAGTGATGTGTGATTCCTCCTGACGGTGGTGAAAAAGAAAGAAAAAGGACCTCCTGCTTGCTGTTTCTTCCCTGTAATAGTAAAAACAAAAAGTGCGATGGTGTCATGGAAGTTATTTTAGGTTACATCCAACAGGAACACAATCAGAATCTGTCCCACTGTATCAGATAACCTAATAAGCTGCAGCCAGTGTTGACATTTGTACTGCTTATTCTTTATAATTAATTTTTTTTATTGAGTTACCAGCCAATAAAACAGTTCCTCCATTGAAGAAATTGCCCAAAATTGTTTTCACTGATGACTGCATCATTTAAACTTATTTTCCAGTAAAATTTACTATTAAATTAATATTCCATACAAAGTTACTATTTGCATTCAGATATAAAGTATTTTCACTACTCCCGTATAGTGTTGTAACCTTAAGAGTTTTCCTTGTAATCTAACGCATCATACCTGAGCCTTGCTCAGTTGCACAAATGCCGAAGCAAGAAACACTTCTCTATGTACTTGTCTCAGCTTTATTTCAAAGACTTCATCTGTTTTCTCTGACATAGCCCGGAACTGCAAATTTCTACAGGGAACCAGTGTTGACTTGTTATTGGACATACCTTAAATGTTAATATATGCTAGCAGAAAATAGGTGTTATTTTCCCTTAAATGAAATTTTGCCTGTGAGCCTCTTTTTGTAAGTACAGAAGTTATGTCTCTAGTGGGAATCAACACCACCAGACTCACAGCTTACCTAAACGTGGAAGTTCAGTCACTTTCTTTTAAAACCCAGATTATGGAGATATAATCATGAACAACTAAGTGAAAATATCTTAAGATGGTACCAGAACACTAAATAGGATGAAAGCTCATTTTACTTTGCATTTGAAACAGGAAAATACACATGGTCTATTATCACATCTCAGCTGAGGGCTGATAACTTTCTAAAGCACTTGAATTTGGTTGTTGAGGACTATCTGACCACATCAAACTGTTGGGCTTTGGTTTATTTTGTTTGGGGGTTTTTGCATGACAGATAAAAAGAAAAGTCAGGTGAAAACTTCCTTTGTGTTCTCCCAAATGAATACTTTTTATTCATTAGACCATGCCTCCAGAAAGAAAAACCCCGAACTGCACAGAACTGAAAACTACATTTTTGTTGCCAAACTAAATACTTAGTTCAACCTTAAATATTTTGTTTTCCTGGCCTATTTGTCTTTTAAAATAAGCTTAATGGCATTTTTAAAATGAAGCATTATTTCTAAACACAAGATCGTAATTTTGGTAGTTAAAAAGATCCAGGTTTTCTGACTTTTTCAACCCAAACCCCACTTTTTCAATGAGTAAACTCTGTGTTTGAAAATTTTACTAGTTCTACCGCTGAGAGATCTTCTATAAAATACCATTTTTCTATGCAAACACTTTACCTCATTTATAATCAAAGGAACACTGGCCCGAGCTGTCAGTCAAACTTAAAAGGGCCATTTGTGATAATATTAGAGAGACCACATGGGAAGATTTTGTCATTCTGGTAACAAAGGCCTCGAAGCACGACTTTGCCTTAAGAATGGCTACTTCTAGGATTGAATCTGGGATACACGGTCTCTCAGATGCATTTATCAGAAATGCTTTGTTTCAGGTAGAATAAACTTGGTTTCCATTTCTGTAACTAAACAGAAATTATAAGGCCTGCCTACAATTTTTGCTATTTGCTTGTCTACTTCCTCAAAGGTGTTTTTGTAGGGCTTTCAGTAGAAAAAAGCTAAGGAAGATTTAAAAGCATTGACACCGAGTGCACTGGTCATTATTTCTAAATTGCTTATGCAGTTATTTAAGCACTAAATGCCAACTGTCAACATGAAAATTGCCTAAACAGATTTACATAGCCTCCCTCCTTAGTGTTTACAAACTTGACTTGCTCCATAACCTCCTACCCTTTTTTGCCGGGATGGTTTTCAGTCAGACAATAAGGAAGTGGCAGAAAAAAAGGAGAGGTTGGAAGGGAGATGAGTAAAATTGCAAAAACCCGTTATTGTAGCCCATATGTCTTATAGGCTGCTATTCCCCCAAAGCTGTGGTAAACCCAGGAATAAGCGGGCCACAGTCACCAGTGGCAGGAAGAGAAGAACGTTTCCCACAGCCTGGAGATGACAAGTCCCTTCCCACCTGTCTGCAGGTCTGGAACAGGGGATTCCTAAAGCACCTGCCAGGAGCAGCAGTCTCCAAGACCCCAGGTCACATAGTCCATGGGAAGAATGGAGAATGGTCTTATGCCATCCCAGAGGGCTGTGCAGCGCACCTGGGCACTCCTTACAAAACTGAACGAAAAGGTTTGAGAGCGTCGCAAGCACAGCAAAACCAGCGGAGAGGAAGAGAGTTCAGACAGCATCAACGAGAGTGAAAGGAAGGGCCCGATCCAGCCCCTCTGCGCTCTGCTGCCAAAACTCCTGTCAACGCCAACAGGAGCAAAGCTGGACTCAAAGGGGAAGAGTGACTCAGAGCACTCCTGCTTTCTGAAAGGATTTGCCCTATCAGCACTTTCACAGCCCATGTGCCTTGCCTTTTGGGGTGTTTTTCTTTCCCCATCTTCGTCTCTTTCATGTATTTTTGGGAGTTTTTCCTACTTCAGCTGAATGGTATGAAGAGCTGAGGTGGCATTTTTTTTCGTGCTTGCAAAACAATTTAAAATATTGCAGAGCAGGAGCCAATCGGAGCAGAGGGGTTACAACAACCAGTCGAATGAGAGAGATATTCACATATTTTCCATCTCATTAAAGAAACAGCAAATCCCTGTGCTCTGGCTGTCTATTAAAGGTGCCAGTGCACCAGGCTGTCACTGGGAGCTACGCAAATTAAATAGAGTGACCTGCAAGGAAAACCAACCAACCTCAATGCCTTTGGTAGCATCCTGGTCCCAGGAAGAGCCACAGCAATTCCACTTTGGTGCAATCCTAGTTGTTCTTGCCTCTCTGTGTTCCCTCTTCGTTTTGTGTGGGACTGTACTTAGCTGGACTCCACATCTGATGGCTCTCCTACTCCAAGGAAGTTTACATAGAGGTGGGAGCGCTGCCACCCTTCCACCTCCCCACAGAGCAGAGAAACGACACATCATCTGAGGTGCTCTGCCCTTGCAGCCCTCACGCTGCCATCATCCACTTAGATGACAGACAACCGGCAATTAACCTGTTCCTTGATTTAAAAAACAGACAATAAATTCATTGCCTCCCTGTGCTGCTGCAAAACATGGAGTGAAGTTGTGCAAGAATCCTCAAGACCACTTTTGGTCATAAAACGCCAGTCATCAAAATCAAAACTTTTCACAGCAATGTGCAAGTTGCAATGAAGGGAAAGACTTCTCAACTCTACAAGGAAATCCTGGGAGGACTTTGGCAAAACCAGCAGCCTGGCAGATGCCTGATGAGTGAAGCAGGAGCAGGACTCTAGCCTTCCTCTTTCCCAGGATTGCTCCAATTACTGAGATGTTGTCAGGAAGCATCATTCAGTCCCCTTACCCTTGCTCTCCCCTCCTGCTTCCAGCTGCTCTCAGCTCTGAGGGGAACAGGAGTTTTTCCTCAGGCACACTGAAAGCTCAGACACTGTTAAAGTGAGAACCGATAGATAAGACCAGAAAAGCCAAAAGACTGCTGGGGGAGGCAGGGGGGGAAGGCCTGGGAGTAAACAGAGAGAGTGTGGGGTTGAAATCTTTTGCAGACAGGGCTGGCTAGGAGAGAACTCGGAGCTGTGACCGAGGGTGTAGATTGCTCATAACCTCCTACTGCTCCTGATGTACTCAAGGAAAATTAGGTATGGTTACAAAATTATATAATGGTACTTCTGGTGTATAGACTTACTTATTTGCACAATTTCACTGAAGTGGGAACACAACATGAGTCTTCAGATACACTATCAAAGTGTAGAGTACAGTCAAGGTCTCTTAAAACAGGATCCTAAAGTACATCTTCAGTTTTGTTTACAGTGGTCTTTTTCTTCTGCACAGCTCTTCAGGACATCTATCATTAGTTACTTCTATTAAGTATTTGCACTGAAGTAATCCAAAAGAAGGTCTTTGTGCCAGGTATTGTTCAAACATGCCATGAAATCAGGCTTCCCTTAAGAAAGCTCCAATGTGTTTAAAAAGTCATAGAGTCCCCAGTAAGATACTGTCCTTTGAAGGGGAAATTTTTGGAAAGATGTGCCTCCAAAACAATCTACAGACCCGCTGACTGAAGACAGCTGGGGCCACAAACCCCATGCTTGTTTCCAAACCAACAATATCGTCCACCTAGCTATAAAGGTCAGGCCCCACATGGGGCTGCCACTGCTGCACTCCTCCTGCAAATAACCTTGAAACCAGCACTCATCCCCGTCCTGCTCTGCCAAATGCATTTTCCTACCCCTCCATCGGACTCATGCTTGCACCAACCTCCTAGGAAGGCACAGGAGATTGAGAGCTGGTGGTCATCTTCCTAAACTCCCCCTCAGAGCCACCTCAGCTGCGTGAGCAAGACTGAATTTGCCACCCCAGCCATCATGAAGACATTGGTTTTTTCTCTCTGACAGCGATGGCAAAGCTCAGCATCGAGGCTACGGCACAGCAGAGCCCAGGGGCAGGCTGAGATGGTTCGGTTGGGCTCCTAGGGTGGCACAGCGGGGTCCTGGGAGTCATTGCTGGGGGCTGTGCACAAGAAGGGCTCTTTTTCCATCCTGTCCCCCTCTGGCACCGTGACTTCGGTGGAGGGACAATAGGATCTGCTCTGGAAAGGCTGACACTGTGTTTTGCTGTCAGGGTGGGTAGGGAGAGGTACCTGCTCCTCTTGCTCTCCTCAAGCACTGTTGCCCTTCCCTCCCATCTGGTCATCTTCTCATCACCCTCAGCTTTCAGACCCCCCAAATTACTGGCATCATTACAAACCACCCACTCTTCAATACACCCCAGTAAGGCTGCAGCACCCTTTACTGTGTGGACTTCTCCCTGTTAACTTTTTGTGTGTATGTGTCCCTTTAATGGCTTTTTATTCTTCCCATTATTATTTCTCTTTACCTCTCCTTTCGCTTTGTTTTTTTTCCCCATCATTACTTCTGTGTTCCAGGACTTCTGTACAGTTCTAAATTTGCCTACGCATAGTCTGTTTAAGCAGAATATTTTTAAGGTGCTAAAAATTATTTGAGTTCATTATTAGAAATGTGGGGAAAAATAATCAAGAGAAGTTTACCAGCTGCTCATACTTCTGGTCCTTCCAAATAATTTCTAGTTAAAATAAATAAATACACTTGGCAGGATTTTTTTTCCTCTAAAAAGTCTAATAGCATTTATTAGTTTGAAAGTGTCTTTCTACAGCAAGTGAAGAGCAAATGCACATATGCAATAAAAGAATTTTTCATGTTTTTGTAACTATTATTTTTGTGCCTAAGGAGATATTTACAGGACTGATTCTGTGGGTCTGAAGGCACTAATAAGCCACAGTTATTAAGTATGTATTTTTGTGCCTACGTGGGCAGATATACACAAATAATGGGGATGCAGTAGAACTTTCCGACAGTGACATTGTCTCCCCTTCACAAAAAAATTAATTTAAAAAATATTTTTAAAACTGTCATTAAAAATCCTGTCCCTGGGGGTTGAATGGAGACAGTATTCTTCTGCAGATCTGTTTGGTCTGTCTTAGGGGACAGACCACTGGGCAGGGACTGCCCAGGGCAGA
>NW_009258671.1:8167462-8179182 GCF_000687185.1 Egretta garzetta
CTACATTTAATATGAGCGATGTGTTCCCTTTTGTGGTCTACTGATGAGGAGGAGATGAGTATTCTTCTGATTACTGTTAGACTTGGATATCTCAATAAATCTTCCCCACCCCCTGGAGTTTTGGCCCCCACATGCTGTTAAACGATGCTTCTATAAGCAGAAGCTCCCAGCCAGCCTGATCTTTTCCCACAGAGGCAATAGCAGAAGCCTCTCATCTCCCATAGTGCAACGATCAGATCTCACCATCTGAATTACGATTTGTTCCCTCTATGTACTGGTACATGCCCCGCTTCTTCCCCCTCCCGTGGTGCACGTAACCACACTGCTTCAGCCTTCACTCGTGGGGAACAAGGCAATTTGTCTGCAGGGTTCCCCAGGACCCTTCAGCCTCAGCGATGGATTTTCTTTGGTTTTGATTACCCTAGGTGTTGCTTCTTGACACTAGCTGAGGGCTGGCATCAGCACCAAAAGCATCTCTTCTTTTATCCCTTTTGATTCTGGTTTGGGTTGTTTAAATAGCACGGGTTGCTCCGGGGACAGGAACTGCCGAGAGCCCAGTCCAAAAGAAGAGGCTGCTTCAATTGCTATATTAAGTTCATACTGCAATGTAGTCTCTGGTGTCCCAAACCTGGGACTTGGACCAGGCTGTCCCATCCGATTACCCCTTTGTGGGGCTTCTCTTTTCAGCAAGTGTACACTTATAAGCACATCACCTTATGCTTGGTGAGCTCTGTTTCCTCCCTCAAGGCTTGACGCTGGTGAGACCACGTGGAGCATCCTCAAGTCTGGCTGGTGAGGCCAAGCTAGCAGTTCAGGGTCAGCTTTGTCGCCCTGCTCCTCTGGGGCTGGGAACTATAAAAATAAGGGCTCTCCATCTTTGAAATACATTTCTGTCTTTGATAAGACCCAGAGCAGTGCTTGCACAGGGGGAATGGTCTAGGTCAGCTCATGGGAAGAAATTGCCATCAGTGAGTTTGTACATATGCTGCGTCTAGCATAGTAATGCCTTTCCTAAGTAAGCACAGTTTGGTAGTGCTTGATAAAGCACAGAGGACTTTTTAAGCATAAGGATGACGATTACACATTAGGGATAAAGTCTGCCCTGTATACAGGGCTGCTCCAGTACCCACACTCCATTTATCTCCTGCTTAGCCCCCATTTTGAGAGCTCCACCAGCACACAAGCTCTGCCAGCTGTTGGCACAGGGGCGATTTCCCCCTCTGAACTGAGTTTCTTTACCCATGCGGTGATGACCTGTTGCTCTGAAAACCCGAGTGCTAGTGCATGGAGCCAGAGCCAGGCAAAGAGCAGAAGGGCAAATGGAAGGGGGTGCAAGCAGACAGGCGCCTTCCCCAGAAACACATTCAGAGGGAAGCTTGTGCCCCTTGGACACAGAGGGAAGACAGGGTGAAAGGCACGCTAACCAAGGGTGCTGCTTTCACTACTTCTCCCGCTTGTTAGAGGAGCGGGGAGGCACTGGTTTCCAGTGGCAGCTGAGAGGAGGCCAGGGACCAAAGCCCAGGACTGAAGGCAGAGGGGAGGGAGGAGAAGACAGGACAGGTGGCCAAAGCCATTGCAGACACCAGCATGTATCACCCTCGCATCTCAGCTCAAACCTTGATTTAGCACAGGGGTCGTTTTGTCCCCGTAAGAATTTATTTAACCCTTGTTTTGGAGACTAACTGTCTTCTCACACCATGAGGAACCCCTTGCAGCATTACAGACCTTTCACTCAGCCCATTGCACTGTTTTTTCCTTCAACATGGGCCCATTTTTAATAAGGCCTGCAATCCCAATCCCACAGTCTTCTCTGTACACTAAAAACATCCACTGATCCCTCTAGGATCAGGCTGCAAAACTAATACTTTCAGGTGCTTTTCCAAGTAGAATAGAAGAGCCAAACCTTTGAAGCCATATGGGATCCCTTATTGACCCAAATACACGACACGGATGAACAAACACGGCCATTCATTTAGATTTTGCATGGCACATGTAAATACAATTGTCACTTGCTCGGTTTCTGAAATAACACCTTAATAGCTCTGAACAAGTCAGCTTTTCTCTTTCGTGTTTTTTTCCAGTTCATTATGGCCCCAATACTGCCAAGACTTAAGCAGGTGCATTATTTTAATTCGTTATTCATGCATTATTTTAATTCATTTGACCTCAATGAGACTATTCACGTATGTAAAGTTATGCACAAACTTAAATCTTTGCAGAATCAGGATTTGTGGGCTTAATCTAAATCCTACTGAATATTTCAGTCAGGTGTGGATCAGGCCCTTTTCCCTGCCTGCAACAGAGCTGCCTTTCTAGCAAAACATATTGCTCATGAGACTGGGGCTTGGCTGGGACTCTGCTACCTGGGGTCAGTGCCTTTTGTGGACCTTGGAGAAGATGCTTGGGGGATGCTTACACTGCAAAATGGAGCATGGTTAAGCACTGCCCAGAGCTAACAGAGGCCAGGGATGTACCAGCGGGGGTCTGTCAGTTTTTCACTGCCTTGGTCCCTTTTGTTCCTACCCAGCTCTCACCAGTCAGCCCTGGGGCAGGTTCCCCATTTTTCCCATGGCAGAGCCAGAGCAAGCGCCCAGGTCTCTCTCCATGTGCTCCAGTGGTACCTCAGGGGTCTTGCAGCAAAACGAGTGTGGTGCTACTTTTCCTTTTGGGGAAACCGGACACCTTAAAACCACGAATGAGTGCAACAGGCATAGATCAGAGGCTGGTATGGAGCAGAAGTGAGTGGTCAAATAGCATATCACAATCTCTAGCTGTGTATCTATAGGAATATCAGAGTTATGCCTTAGCCCAGGCACTTCAGAAAGGCCATGTGCATGCATATGTATAAGGAACAGATGAAAGTCTTGTGCTTATATGCTTCCCTTGTTCTTTAAAGTCTGTAACTGTATGTAAAATTTGTGAAACGCAAATTCAAAACTAACAGTAATTATGCAATCCAGTCACTGCTGAGTTTCATTCTCCTACCACTCAAGTCCTTTTTAGTGGGGGGTTAGACACACACACCCTTACCTGCCACCTAGAGGGGTTATAGCTACAATAGCAAAGTTGCAGCTGTAGGTACCAGCCACCTCTGTCTCCCCCAGGCAGCCTGGGAACCCTCAGGGCGGTGGGTCTCCTGCTCTGGGACTCACCAGGATGATACCCTGATTTAATACCAAGAAAACTCTGCCAACAGGATCCACTCCTAGTCCAGGAGTCACCATTCTGCCTGCCTTCATAAGCCATACACCAACCACTACCAAAAAGCTGAAAAAAAGGACAAATTCCAGAAATAGCTTAGAAGTCAGAGATGATTGTGGTTCTCTGCAACAGTCCCAAAACATCCCCATGGGCCACGGCAACTCAGACTGTGCCTCTTGCTCCCATGGCAATGCATCAGCTTCTGATAGCTTGTGTCCTCTAGGAGTGAGGCATTCCCAGCAGCCACCAGCCCTTGTGCCTGCACAGCCCTGCTGCCAGCGCTACGACACAGGCACAGTATGGGATCCATGCGTGAATGGCTCAGGAGTGTAAGCACCATGAGATGGGCACCATGCCTGCACTAGCACCACTTCTGCACCCTAACGCACAGAAACACAAATCATCGTGAACTGAAACACGCGGCAAATTGCGGCACTGTACCAACAGGCGTGACTCAATTCAAAAGCACGGACAACCAAAGCAGATCTTCCAGAGTTACCTGCAACACTCTTTGGAGGTACAAAGGAAACTTCTCCTTAACCTAGGAAAGTCCCAATTGATTCAGTGAGAAATCTACCAAAATAAGGTGCGTTTAGACAGTAAGGCACTTGCAATGTGATTTAAAGGCCTTGGAAGCCAATGCAAGAACTCCAGTTTATTTGAATAGATTTGGATCAGGCCCTAGGCGCTACAGAGAAAGATCCTTTAAGAGTAAGTGTAGAATTCGTAGGCGAGATTTGACCTTAGAATATCTAGGAGGATAGTCACAACTCTTCAGCAGCTCCTTATGTTTCCCGTAAGGCATCCTGACTTCCACCAGCAGCAAAGGCAATAAAGAGGCAGTGTGGTTTCTATAAAACCTTATGTTTTCAAATGCTCAAATCTTTACAAAAAACCTGCCTTTTACAGTCAAACATTACAGGCATGGCCCTTACCCACAGCTGAGTTTTGGGTTGTTCTTAAAGAAATATCACTACATTGTTAAACACTGAAGCATAATCTGGGTTTTTTCGTTGTTTAAAACGAAAAATTGTGGTGACTTCCCCCTCCCTCCTCGCTCCTGCAAAAATACAGTCCTGAAAGGATGACATTCATTGGATCCCAAAGAAGATAAAAATGCTGTCTTGAAACAAGGAAATCCATGGAATTGTTCATTTATTAATTAAAACATGCAAGAGAAATGATGTTATAGAAAAGAAATGCAGACAGAAGCATACACAGCTGGCTCAGGAAAGCTCATGCATTTATATTGAGACACTTCAATAACATTAAGCATTTTGCACAAATCTAAATTTTGATTGTGCAAATTCTTCAAAAAGGACTATTGTCCACAAAATAAATTTTTGACCTATAATAAGGTCTTTATGGTTGCTGGATCACTCAGGCCAAGCCATCTTTAAAGAGTCTCTATTGTATAATCCCGTTAAAGACTTGACATGCTATTTCTTTAAGTGTCTTCATGCTTTAACTCTTTTCAAGCATTATGAAAAACCCATCTGCTTATTAAAGCAATAACTTAAAATTAGTGGTTTCACTGAAAACAGGAGGAAATGTAGCCTGATGACTGTTGGCACTATTTGGTTTAGGTGATATTGGTGAAGAGAAGGAAGCATCATCCAGCTAAAGCCTTTTCTATTGCAGCTGACAGGGAAGATGATCCTTTCTGACCTGATAGCCTCACTTGTGCTCTTCAAAAGAAACAAGTAAACAAAAAACCACGAAGGAAAACTGAAGAAACTGCCCAGTCTTTTCTTTTCTTAGAAGAAGATGTATTCAACCGCTTGCTCCTGAGGCACACTCCGCTCTCCCTTCCTCCCCACAGCTTTGCACCTGAAGAAGTTGATTCACTCTGCCATGATTTGAGATGCAATATTGCAAACTCCAAATGTACAAAGACTCTTTAACTGGATCCCTAGAACAGTCGAAAATAGTTTACCAGGGACAGGATAAATGAAGGGGAAGAAAAAAAAAAAAATCAAACATGCATTCTTTTTCTTTACCTTCTCCTTACTGAGAGTTTGGGCTCACTTTTCACATAGTAGAGTTCTGATATTGGCAAGGGACAAATTTTCAACAAGCACCTTGGTGATTTAGGAGCCAAAAATCCCATCAGCTTTTGTTTAGCTCAGGGCTCCTTAAGATCTTTGTGAAAATTAGAATTAGGCTCCTAAGGGCACTTCTGACGGTTTTTTCCCCCCTTAAAAGTTTTGGAAAAGGTGAGAAATGGAGCCCCAAACTTCGATGTACATTGGAGCTGGATTTTAGTAACAGGATTGTATTTGTGGCTTAATCCCCAATACACATGCTACGAAGACTTTTAGAAGCTGTGCGATTAGTCTCAGCCACTGAAGTAATGAATCGTATAATCTTTTGTCTTCTTCCCTAGAAGGGTACACAGCAGAAAAAAATTCTGCTGGCCTTGTCTACTTTGCTGCATTTCCTCACTGACATTGACCGTTCACCTCTACCCACATTAAAACACTCCACACACACATTCACTTCATCAGCCCTCGTGATGACCTTCGTGCTTCCCTGCAACGTAACCTTCCTATAGCTGTGGCCGGGATCACGCAGAAGCGGCCGCATGCACGCGCCGGGCTGGGGCAGGGCAGAGGAGAAGTAAAACTGGGCGGTGGGTCCTACAATTTTGCAACAGCCATGGGACTCCGCTGATGCTTTGCCTAGGCACAGACTACAAAAGTGATGCTTATTCAGCAGTTCTCTGAGAAAAATTAAACCTGTTTCATTCTAGAACAGCCAGAGATCAAAAACCTACTGAGGCTGCGTGACGATCCCAATCTTGATCAGTGCACTGGGGGGGGGGCAGTCAAGGGGTCCCCAGAGCTTGCCACAGACTCTTCACCTCTGCATGAACTTAAATCTCTTCTAGATTGATAGCAGAGGGGGACACGTAATACACATCCATCAGTGGGATGGATGCAGTTGTGGAAGTTAAGGATCAGAGCAGTTTGCCCAGAGGAGCACAGGCAACTGCACAGGGCTTTGCTATGTCACTCGAATAGGTGGAGGCAGAACAACACTGGGAATATTTTAGTAACTCTCTGCAGAGCAGGAAAATTATTGTGCAAACATAAAAGGAACGTGCACAGCCTGCCTTGCATGCAGTCATACCATGTTTTTCTGAAACCCTGCATTTCTGTCACGCTATGTTACCTAGATGGTTGTTTTCCTAATAAATATGTACCTCCAGTGTGGATTCTTTAATACCTTCTGAAAAGTTTATAGTGCCAGCTCTGATAGCAGCAAATGACTAGGTTTCAAAGTATCATCTCCAAGAGTAAAGTGTGCATTAAACTAAGGCCTCACAATGCAAATACTTGTGATTTTTGTTCATTGATTGAACTGGGGAACACAGGGGAGAATGTTTTGGGCTAATATGAAATATTTTTTTGTTGATTGATTGTGGTTTTTTTTTCTCCCAGGGGAAGTGGAAAAACTGCATATGGTGATCAAGTGAAAGCTGCTGTCTAAACTCCATGGTTTTCTACTTTTAAAATTGTATGTAAGTGTCAAAACATTTAGAATATATCAAAACAAAAAACATTTGGGTTTTTAAAATGAAATTTTTTGGGGGCTAAAACAATTTAATAAATTCAGCACTAATCCACAGAGCATTTTGATGAAATGGGGTTTTATATCTCCTAACAAGTGGAACATGCCAGCAGTTGTTGTTACTCTGCGGTCATGTGTACGTCCCACGCACAGCAGGGATCGCTGTGGTCTCAATGCTCAGCACAGGCTTACACCCTTCATTCAGTCAGGATTTTACTTGAATCACTTCATTTCTGGCAGTGCTTTTCCAGACCAGCCACAACCTTTGGTGTCCTCTGCTGTTCACAGTTACAAAAATTTTTGTCATGGGCAATCTGACTTTTTTTTCCTGCTCAGGTGGGTCACTTCGCTTTGCTTGTCCTACTCAGTAGAGACCAGCCCTCTCCCTCCTCCATCTCTGCTCGGGAGGGTACAGCTACAGCCCTGTCAGCACATAATCTCCCACACAGCATGTACAAAACCTCTGCCACGCTTAAAAAACCTGAACGTTTTGGTAAGGTGCCTGCAAGGCTGAGTGTAGGGAGAGGTGGAGAAAAGTACACAGTGACCACTAGATGGCTTTCTCTGGCAAACCTAGCCTTCCACTGTAGGATGACTTTTTTTTTTCCACCTTTGTATTCTCCCCCCCGCCCCCCCTTATGATTTCACTCTTAACATGGAAAAAAGCAGCAAAATAAGTTTAACCACCTTCTCATTAGAAAACATCACCCTGTAGTTTCAGACCACCCTTCTTTGCCGTCTTCCTTCAGTGAGCGGTATGTAAGCAAAAGCTTCCCAGGTATTTCCTTCAGAAAAATCTTCCAGTCAGCCCAGAAACATTTTTACACTCTCCTGACACCCAGACAGCCGATACGGCAACAACCTGGTTGCAACATGCCCCATCTTAACATTGTCATTCAATACCTCTTCTCCTAAATAACTTACTCAGCTCTACCTCCCCTTCATGTGAGCAGCCTGCAAAATTAGACTGGACAAGTTGCAGACACGTGGCTATAATTACCAGGCCTCAGTGAAAGAATAAGGAGGATATTAGTCCATTCAAACAAAAAAAAAAATAAAAAAAAATCAGGTAACGGTGCTGTGAAAAGAAAAACACACCACTGCAGGAAAGGCAAAGACAACAACCTGATCTTCCCGGAGCAGCTTTATCTGTCACTCCGTTCTTAAGAGGCGACAACCACGCTTCATACCGCAGCCGGCTCTGCTGCGGCCTCGCAGCCCTTCCCAGCAGCCGCAGCATTTGCCTGTGTCACAGCCACCTTTTGCCGTGATTAATACTATTTCATTCACTCCGATGTCTATTCCGATTCGCTTTTGGCTCAGCCAAACTGCAGTTGTCAGGGTTACGATCCTCTCAGGCCCACGAGAAGAGGGAGGAAAAACAGATGTCTCCTCCGTACCAACATCTCCCTGGTGTTAGTGTTGGCAATGATAGATATATAGATTCAAAAATAGATAAATATGCAATTTAAAAAAAGTTGCTGCAATAGGACAGCACTGCAGACAGAGATGAGTTTGGAGAGAAAAGGTAAAGGATTGCGGTATTGTTGATACCATGCCTACTCTACATAGTATTTATTCAATCTTTCTTGCCTTTACAGCCTAAATAGTAATTTTTAGAAATTAAAAGGAACAGTTTCTGCAAGTAGGCAGAAAACTCAAAACCTCTGGAATCTGAACTGTTTTTCTTCATGTAACATTTTACTACAAGTCCCTCAGTTCCACAAAATTTACTTATTCCTTTACAATAGCTGAAGTGACTGACTGGGATGACCCAGGTAACTCAGCTGAGCCAAACTTCCTCCTGGAGTCAGGAGGAACAGCTGGACCTGCGTAACCTCTACTGTCTACAGGCAAACACTTTTAGCTGCATACATGGGCTATCAAAATGTATACTGTAATAGCAGGAGAATGACCCTAAATGGAGATGGAAATGGCAGAAGATAAGAAAATTGCACACCACTTCGGCTCTTTCTTTGCATTATTATTGTCAAAAGGAACAACTAGATTTTACACCTATTTTCCATAGCCTGATGCTCCACCCTCTCACCTGATTTCAGCTGTTTCAGCAGAGATATGCCAGTTTCTGCCTGCTAAGATTTGGCCCAGTAGGGTTATTGCCCAAGAAGTCAGACTAAGTCCGGAGGATGAGGCTGTGCTGATATAAAAAAAAAAAATATATGAGCAATAACAACTCTGGTAACTTCCAGGCAATAAATCCCCCCCACCAACCAGCATTCACCAAAGTATTGTCAGTACACTAGGAACCAGAGTATCTGAAGGTACTGGCAGATATCAGAGCCTCCTGGGCCCTAACCTTGTAGATGCTTCCCATGAGAAATAAGCTAAACTCATGCATTGGGGTAGAACAGTCTATGGGCCCTGCTAGGAAACTAAAAAGTCACTGAGGCAAGTATTACAGAGAAGAAAAAGACCCAAAATAATAAGAACAGAAAAATGTATCTTAGCAAGACTGTGGCTGAGTACTTTTCTGCCAGCGATGCTGGTTTAAGTTGCCCTAGTCCCCATTTCTGCCCTTGCGCCTTTTCTTGAGCAGTGGAGGTAAACACATCCACCCTCCGGAAGAAACCAAGGAGCCACTCCTACTAAAGAACCACCCAGGTTTTTGGCAGGTTATTTTCAACCTGGATCTGTACCCTGAGCCAGGGTGCTTTATGGCGCAGCCTTTTTTTTTTGCTGGCAAAACTGAAAGTAGAAAGTAGGGGCAGAAAGGAACTGCTTGCATGCAGAGGGGAGGCAGCGTTTGGTAAACTGCTCTTGAGAAGTCTTTGAGCAAATGTATTAATTGGTAGAAGAGACATGGGGTAGAGAAAGTACCAAGATCTTACAAACAGCTTTTTCAAACCTGCTAAAAAGAGCATGTGTCAGGTGCACATTTACTGTCTGTAGGTAAAGACACAACAGGATTTGAATGACAGAAATTATAAAAAGATACAGAGCAACCAAACAAGACTAAAAAGCTCCCAGCGTTTGTTAGGAGATGATCAGCATGCTTGCTCTGTGGAAGACCACTTGTTGTATCCATTTCCTACGGTGTATTCCTTTACTGCCAAAGAATTAAAGCAGGGAAATCTTTGGTTTCTAACAGCATATTTAACATTTACTGCTGACTATCCCAATCTTTTAGAAGACTGGCTCTGGCTCGCACTTCCCAGTGCTCCTCAGTGCCTCTTGTTCTTGCAGCCACCGCACTGAGCAGACTGAAGTAGGTACCCCAGCTTCATCCAGCCGTTCGAATTGCTGGCATCTGCTCTGTAATGTGCAGCTTTTCAATATGATAATAAGCAATTAGCCAGGCACTTATGAACATGGAGAACGGAAGATTTGTACATAGTGCAAGATTTTCTGCTGAACACACCAATACATACTACAGGGATAATAACAGGCCAGGTACCTGAATCTCCAAATGTTTCAAACAGCAGCAAAAAGGGAAAGGTCATTGAGTTAAGTAAATTAGCAGCCACTATGTGTTTGCCTGGTTGTTAACAGGAAGCACGAGGATTTTTTTTCACCTCTCCAGATTTACATAAATGTCAACAATCTTAGGGTAACTTCCTTTCATGCCTTAGATGGAAAGCTTAAGCATAAAAGCTCCATTATATATTATAAAAACAGCAACAGAAAACAAACTATATAATCAGAGCTGAGCAGCACCAACCAAGACAACTTCATGATGTTTTCCAGTCTGAAACAACACACACACCCTGCCCCACTCCCCCCCAGTTTCAACATTTTACAAATGAAATGGAGGTCTGGAGGTCCATTATTTTATATGTAACCAATTTTTTTTTTTGCAAGTGTATTTGTGCACTGCAAATCCACAGTAACCTGATGGGTCCACAAAGATGAACTTCTTAAGGGAACACCAAGGATGACCAGCCTGCCTCCCAGGGACTTTGGACTCCTATATAGAGGGCAGAAACACTAGCACAAGTCCCAGGAGCAGAGAAACATTTACATACAGTCCTGCCCCCAGGACAATAAGCTCTGAGAGCACCACAAGGAGCAGAACAACTCCTAATACAGCACTGAAGCCACAATGTGCTTTCTAGGATGCAAACACACTTGTCTGCCACCAGCTAAGGACCCTCCATCCTGATGTACCTTGCTCAGTATGGACATGCCTACACTCCCTCAAGAAAAAACATGTTATGTGATTTTGCCCCCAAAATAACATTTTCAAGTCTGTGCCATCTGCACTATTCTACCCTACTTCTAAGATGTGGAAGCCAAAACTAGATACAGAATTCAAATACTGCTTCACAGCATGGAGAGACAGCATCACCACCCTGCTTCTACTCGCTGCTCTCCCTTGCTAGAGCCATAAGTGTTTTCCATCTCTACAACATCACACTGGATGCTGGAGTTCATGCTTTTCCATCTCTCCTGTAAATCCTTTCCAGAGTTCATCCCTTGGGGGGAATGGAGGG
Organism: Egretta garzetta; assembly: GCF_000687185.1. Taxonomy (NCBI): domain Eukaryota; kingdom Metazoa; phylum Chordata; class Aves; order Pelecaniformes; family Ardeidae; genus Egretta; species Egretta garzetta. The sequence continues at coordinate 8,178,688 of NW_009258671.1, forward strand.
ATCCATCCCTTGGTCTTACACATTCAACCTAGCGTTTGCCCTCAGACAAAGACAAAGGTCATTTAAATGAGCCCTTGCTACACAGCAACCCAGAGGAACTCAACTGTTCTCTAGGTCGTGTACTGCTGGTCCAGTCTTTTTTGCTACAGGCAAGTTTTACCGGGCAGGATTTTACACTTCCTTCTGGTCATTAATGAAAAGGAGCAATGATGTTGGACTGACTGTACAAAACTAAGCATCTCACATCAGGTTACTTCTGTTAATTTTGTAGTCAAATCAAGGACTAGATGGTATTTGTTTGATGAGCTGCATTTGGCATAAAGTTTGGTTTACTAGCAGTAACTATAGTTGCGTCCATAGAATTGTATTCTGCATAAATTGAAAGTCTAACTTCAATGATTTTTCCTGGAATTCATCTTATTTTAACCAGCCTATAATCTTATGGTTTGGGTGTAGATCTCAAGGTGTTGAGTGGGGGGGGGGGCCCTCGGGGGC
>NW_009258671.1:8179231-8189291 GCF_000687185.1 Egretta garzetta
AAGAGGAGGAAGGAAAAAAAAGTGAGAAACAGAGGGAACATGGAGGTCAGAGGAGGAAGAGGTGCTCCGTGGCCAAGCAGATATTCCCAAAGGGACTGCAGCCCACAGAAGACCCATGCAGAGCAGAGGAAGGAGTAGCAGAGAAATGGCAGTGTACTTGCTGCAAATCCCTCCGTATCCCCTGTGCCACTCATCTCCTCACTGAAGGGGCTGAGCGTGACCCCCAGTGATAGCAAGGGCAGAGGAGAGGAGTCTGGAGTGAAATTTAGCCTGGGAAAGGAGAAGGAAAAGTGTTTTCAACCAACAGTTTTGATTTTTTGTTGTGGTTGTGTTTTGCTTTAGTTTTTGTTCCCCAACACCAAATTGCTAATTGAATATATATTAACTGGCAATAAATTCAGCTAATTTCTCCACGTTGAGTCTGTTTTGCCTGCGATGTTAACTGGTAAGCCCTATCCCTGTCTTTACCTCGACCCACAAGCTTTCTTGCTCTTGTTCTTCATGTTTTCTTCCTCCATCCTGCTAAAGCAGCAGGGGAACAAGTGAGCAGCTGGGTGGGATTTTGGTTGCTGGCCAGAGCTGACCTGCCGTATGTTGCTCCCTGCCCCCCACACCCCTTTATTATTTTTTTATTAGCACACTGTGCTTACTTTTTCGTTGTCCTGGAGTTTCTTTGGGGCTGAAGATATACTGAAAACTATTAATTTGAGATGTCCTTTCAGAAATCCTGGGCAAAAGGCATTTCCACTGGAAATGGAAATATATTTCACTTGGAACAGAATAGCCACAGCGTAAGAACTACTGGTGCAGTTTTACTTCCCACAGGCTTATGCCCGTGGTCCTTACCCCAGCAGAAAGGCAGCAACTTCTCTTACACCCAAAACTATGTAGAGACTATTCTAAAAAATCACTGAGGTTGATGAAAAGGTTGAAGGTAGGTGGATTTAGGAACTGGCACATAGCTCCAGGACTCCTTGTTCCTGGCGTTTCTCACTACCACTGACCATAGCACAAACCAGTGAAAGTTGTAAGGGACTAATTTTCATAATACTAATTAATATATGTATATATACACCTATGCATACACACACTGAACATAAGAACTAATGACAGAACATGCACTGTTTGTATTCTTAGTGAAAAAAAATTGTCCTAAGAGCTCGTGAAATTGTCCGTTACCATAACTGTAGCCAGAAAAAACCCCTATATATTAATGCACCAAATTTCAAATTCACTGAGGGAAAACATGTGCTTAAGTGGATCTAGGATCCCAGGTCCAGGTGTTAAATAACACCAGCACAAAGCCATATTGTAAGGTTTAAATGCTATGCCAGTAAACACAAAACCTCCAGTCACAGAACTTCAATTAAGGGAACAGTTATTATTGATTTATAAAGAGATGTGAGTGTACAACACAATGGAACAACCACCAAGAGGAAGTGCTGAGGCAGCAGCTCTTTCTGCTGTCAGAAGAGCTTGTCAGCAAAGATGAAAGCACCCCCAAGTTCTAGACAGTAGTACCTACAAGAATATTACTGTACATTTGAAGTGCAGCAAATGCAGTAAAATTAAATAATTATTCTGCAATAAAGGAGAAGTGGTAGAGCTGCGGGGTAAGAGCCTGATGCTTTACATTTACTGGATGAAAGCATGGGGTCCAGTGTGTGATAATCTGGCAGACAGTCCAATAGGTGGAAGAAGAGGGGCCTAGTTACTGGACGTGGTCAGGCTGGAAGCAGAGCTGCTAACCAGGGCAGAGTCTCCTCCAATCACTGAATTACTATTAAAAGCAATGAGAATATTTTGTAACTGTGATTAAGCACAAATGCTTCATATCTTATTTTGGAAACAAAGCTGTTTTCATTTCTTCCAACTGAAGTTGTTATTACGAGTTGGTGTGTATTTATAATGAAGATGCCAACGTGAACAAAACCTTCCCTTTTAAAAGAAGGGAGCTTTGGACTGCTGTTTTATTTAAGTGATTTTAACTGCTGTGGAACACGATGAAGCTGATCTTTTAAAGGTACTTGGGGAAATACATTCTTAGATGGCCAGCCTCTTTCCTGTCTTAAGGTCGTATCACAGCATTGATTTTAAACTAGAAATCAATTGAGAACTTAAAAAAAAAAAAAATCAATGCTATGATATGGTTTGTGAGCTTCTATCTTTTCCAATGTTTTCTCAGATAGTCAGTGTGTTAGTTGGAGTGTATAAACTCTCCCTTCTTTCCAGGGATTTCATGTTATTAACAAATAAATTAACAACAAGACAACAAATTAAACTCAAAATCCTGCTCAGTTTCCTCCAGGGCATCTCTACGAGGACTCATTTGTCCACTCAGTTCACGCCTTGCATCTTTTCTACCACGATATTTCCTCACTCACCTCTCGTCCATGTGGGAACAAAGCTGGGCCAGTCACCAGTATCCCTGAACCCCTCCCAGCCACTGCAATGCTTATTAACAGGGTGCCACATCTGAGGCCACAACCACTAATCCACTAAATGGCCAGCATACTTGGAAGGCAAAAATGTAGCTTCTTGGTTTAAAAAAAAGTTGGTCTTAGAATTTTATCCCCAAAGTGAATCACATTTTCAAGTGTGCCCTAAAAGTAAAGCCTTAAAGACAAGGAATGCTATGGGTTTTCATCACCCATAAACGTTTACTCCAATACAAAATTTTATTCAAGATACAGCTTGAACATTTTGGTGGTTATAGCCTCAGCCCCTGGAATCACCTGATTATGAAAGATTCCCAGCTTCCATTTCCTAGCTTAAATTCACATCTTCCTATACCATTGCTTACAGGTAAGCTTGGAAACAGAAGTTCCAAAAGCTTAAAACTGGAGAGAAAAAAGGCAGCTTTTCTGTTGTTAAAAAAAGCACAATCTAAACTAATCATTTCACTTCAAATGCTTTTAAAATGTTGTTTGTTTCTGGTTGAAGAGTACTACATACAAGTTCAGACAAAAAAATGGTAGGACCCTCACTTTATTGAGCTGGATAGAGCAAAAATAATTATTTGCTGCTTACATAGCATTTTGAGATATTTGGGGCTGTAGGAATGCAGTATGTAGTTAAACAGCACTTCTCATTTCTGTTCTTATAGGGCAATTCCCATTTATTCTAAGGGATTCCCATTTATTCTCTTGCACTACTCATAATTGAAAGCACTTACAACAACTGTAAATGCACTCACTGCATTGTGGACAACATCTGTCCCACCCTTCTCAAAGGGGCTTGAGAATAGAGGTAAAGGGTCCCGTGCCTGCCAACAGTTCAGGCAAAATTTGTAGTATAATCACACTATTTAAATAGAGCCACTGTGAGAGTTGTGTTTCCTGAGCACGTGTGTGTGGCATATTTTAAGTTCCTTAAATAGTGACCAGGGTGGTTAGCTAACTTTACTGCATGGTCACACAGGACATGTTCATGATCTCCATCACCAGCCGATAGCACAAGTATGCATTTAAGGTCCAACTGGGCTTTTACATCCTCTTCTGAGGTCCGTTCCTGCACGTCTTTGTCACTTTTGACGACTGAGCTAGCTGGTTTCAAGCCAGCATATGCGTGGCTACCACAGCATAGCTGCCCCTTTGACTTCTGCATAGCTCTATTCCAGTCCTTTTAGATTATAAGAACTAGCAAAAAATTATTTTTAAAACTATATAGCAGATTTAGCTCCAGAGTTTCTCAGCAGTCTCCTCTGACTCTTGTAATAGCAACACGTAATGTAAGTCTATGCACGAAGAGCACGAGTACCTTGCCTCACTAAAGGGAGCTCCGAGTGAAATACAGAAATAGCTCCTGAACACAGCCCAGGTGTCGCGCATGCCAGTAGCAAGAAGCAAGTAAAGATGGCTTAATAATTCACCTCCGTGGGCTCCGAGAAGCTGTCATAATCAGCCTGTTTTGAATAACGTCCTGAAACGACAGGAGTGTTACAGGAGGAGGATTCACGTACAAAAAATGCTTTATGTAACTGGCTTTTTTCTCCAGCAAATGGAATGCTCCAGGGTGTGAAAAGGGGAGTCATTAAGGCCCACTGGATGTTTAAGAAGAGACACCTCTAGCTTTCTACTCTGAGCATCAATGTAACTGCACTGCCTCTCTTTCAATGGAGCGATTTCTGCTCAAGCTGTTAAATCCTTCTCTGATCTGCCAGCCAGGGAGGGGGTTCAGAGCTCCTTTGTCTCCAGCAGTTTAACTTAATTCCACTGATGTCTCGCAGTTTATCAACTACCACCTCTGATCCGATCACCTGGACGAGCGATCAGAGCGGAGTCATCTAATTTATACCAAGAGTGGGAACAAAGCAGAAGGTAGATGCTTGCTGAGTCTTTACTACACAGAAGCTATTTTGCTAGCACAAAGAAGAGCTCCACAATCATTCAGATGCAGGGTCACCCAGGTTCAAGATTAGTCTCTAACTTTGCATTCACACTTGTTTAAAAAAAAAAAACAAAACAACACACACCTAACATTGTTACAAGAGCTGGCAGCAACTGCTGATGCACAAGACCATCAACTAGGAGTAGTAACCATGGTTATCAGTCAAGTTTCCAGATTGCAGCACTCAAAGGGAAACCTGGAAGTTAAAGAACAAGCTCTCGCATTGTCATAGGCTCAACCGCAAATAGCTCACAAGCCACCCCCAAATTTAACCCAAGACAGGCTATGAGCAGGTTCCTCATCTAATAACTTGGGAAGATCACACCTGCGGCTCATGAGAGGTCTCCAGGAACCTGCTCCCGAGAAGAGCAAAGCAACGGTCTGACAGAGTACATGGCTACGATTCCCAATAGAGCTTGTTGTTGTTAAGATACCAAATATAACCAGGGTGTGATTTAGAGAGGAGACCTGCAATGATCTAACTCAGGAGAACAGTGCTGCAAAACGGCTACACACAGAGCCCCTTTCCTGAGGCATCTGGCAAGCACAGGTTAGTCCCTGCCTACAAGACTTACACACTTCCTTTACAGAGCAGTGAGAAGAAAGGCATCTTCTCCATGACCAGGGTTAAAAGAATTTAAATAATTTTACTTTGCTAATTGGTCATATTTCTAGCACACCCTTAAAAATATATCTATTACAGCCTCTGTGCAAACCAAACTGCCCGACCCTTTGTACAGGTGTGCAAACAGCTATGAAGGATGTTCTTGCCACCCAAGTCCTCAACTTCATTACGCCCAGGCACCATAACAAAATTCCTGCCCCAAACGCTTTGTTGCTTTCCTTCTGCCACTTTTTCAGCAGTCAGATAAACATCTTGAACTCCCCTCCTGTTCTCAGCTCCTGCCTGACCTCTCCTATTTTGCTTTGGGCTCAACAAGGCTGAATTCAAGTAAGGATGTACAGTGGAATCAGGGAGCGTATAAAACAGAAAGTGCTTATGCTCTGGTGTTAACAAGAAATAATAGTTCTCCTCACAGCAGTTATTCAGGAAGCAGGGCCTGGCAAGAGTAGAAGAAAGATGTTCCAACTCTTTAGCAGCCATCATGGAAAAAAATACTCTTGTACTTATTTTCTTGGGGGAAAAGTGTTTTAATTAAAAACTAATAAAAGCTAACAAAAATTGTTTCCACATCTCAGCATCCAGAAGTTTTCAGCCTGGTTTGGAGTCAAGTTTTTATCAGAAAAGCAAGCATATCTCATAGAAATGTAAAAAGGAAAGTCTGGAATTATGACCCTCAAAAAATGTTAGAACAGTCTTGCTACCAGCTCACAGGGATCAAGCAAGAGTTGGAAGGGGCCCGAAGAGAGGAGTCTGGGACAGTCTGAAAAGCTTCTCAAACAGCTTTGACAAAGTCAGAACAGCATTTATATATTGGGACACTTCTCTAAACTAAAGTTCATTCTTGTTACTTAACTCATTAGAATTGCCAGTCCTGGTTTGCATTTCTCTATTGAACTCTACTAAATTTAATCAGTAAATTTTGCAAAAGCTGAAGATTGTTTTATCTTCCCCTGTGCTTTCCAGGCAATCCCATCCTGAGCCTTCAAACTTATGCTATGCAAAACAAAGCAGTAAAAAAACCAGTTAAATTCCTGCCTATTGACTGTTTCTTCAAATTTGTATCAGGAAGCTTGGGAAAATTTAAAGTACAATTAAGAGAGGAATATGCAATAGGAACATTGCATTTTTCTTGCACTAGCAGGTCCTTCTTCAGTCCTAGAAGGAGATTTATTATCATCAAATCCAATCTGAAAAAGAGTTGACCTGACAGCTGGAGAAATACATACAAAATGGCAAGTCAAGCACATGGGCTAGTTCAGCCAATGCCTCTCAAACAAAAGCTAGAAGGGCCACCTCTCTGTGTACAGAAAACACCACCCAAGTTTCAGTCTATCAGTCATTATCAGGATTGGTTGGGGATCCCACCCCAGGGTGGGAAGTGGGACTGGCTGGTTGCACCCAGAATGGGCCAGCAGAGGTGGCAGGCTAGGCACCCCAGGCAAGGCGAAGAAGGGGGCTGGTGGGGACCCGTCATCACCTAAATTGTGTATAAGCCACGTGTTCTACTTTGAAAAAAATACTCTCCAGCACCACAAGCTTCCTAGGAAACCCTGATTTCAAATAACTCTAAGTCCTAGTGTACCCATTATTATAATTTGGGCCATTCTTGTTGCAGTTGTTCTTGCCCTAAACTGCATTGAAATTGCCAATTTCATTTGTTACAGGAGGCCAGGAATACACCGTGCTCTAACAGCTATCAGTTACTGCCAACCATGGTGGCCACTGCCAGCTCCAGACCATCTCCCGGTATCCCAGGCGCATATATGCCAACAGATCACATTTTTTGTACCCTGCCTGTACAGCTCCCCTTGCCCTGCCATGATTCAACAAGGAAACAGAAGTTAACACACATTCTGGTAATCTTCCTTACTCCTGGTCTCCATCAAATAATTGCTACCCTACTTTACAGGTCAAACACAGTGTTTAAGCCTTTAACATCAAGGACAGGGCTCCCATTTGCTCCATTAGGGAACAGAACTTCACCTTGTAGCTTCAACTTCAACAAACCATTTGATTTTCCAGTAGAAATGATTTTTACTGCCAGCCGTAGTATCAGCAGTAGTTGCTAACGTGCCTTCCCCTTCCCCCCTGCCACTATTTCAATGCTGTGCACATTTGCCCTTGTACATGTCAGTATGCGTTTTGGAAGAGCAAAACGAAACTTGAATTAAAGAGGTTGCTGCTTCTTCCTCCCCTCCGTCCCTCTTCCCCTTCCCTTTCTGATGTTCCAAGAGTTGCTTGTGCTAATCACCACTGAGATCTGTTAGTTTATACAACCGTGTTTTAAGATTCATGCTTTTGGAGGTCATTTGACTCATTTATACTTCCACAGGGATGGCCCGATTTGCTCAGCTCAGCTTCACAGCTTTCACTTACAGCAGGGCTGCGTAATCAGCTTTGATGAGCTCATGAAAAGAGACAAAGCAAAAAGTGTACGACGTTACAGATAGAGAGATATATATAGAGAGAGAGAAGTTTCTGCTGTAATGAATCAGAAAGAGCTGACTTTTGCCTGCAGTTTCTGCCCTGGCTTTATTATGATTTAATGTCCCAAAGATTTTTTTTTTTTTTTAATTTTATTTTATCACACACACACCTCTCTTCCAGGCCACTGCCACCTTATGGCCACAGGAAGCTGTTTCAGGGGAAGAAATACATATATATAGAGAGAGAAGTTTCTGCTGGAATGAATCAGAAAGAGCTGACTTTTGCCTGCAGTTTCTGCCCTGGCTTTATTATGATTTAATGTCCCAAAGATTTTTTTTTTTTTTTAATTTTATTTTATCACACACACACCTCTCTTCCAGGCCACTGCCACCTTATGGCCACAGGAAGCTGTTTCAGGGGAAGAAATACACGTACTGCCACACCTTAATATTTAGGGAGCTGACAGCATACCAGACTTACTAGTGCTTTCCAAAGCACTCAAACCCTTCACTCCGAGAAACATGTCAATAACAAATATTTTTAATGTATTGAAAGTGGGAGGTTTCAAACAACCTTTAAAAAAAAAAGCCAGCACAGACAGTAAAGCACATGCTTATGCGATAATCGCATCACCATTAGCGGTCAAGGGGATTTGGTTAAACTAGCAAGGCTAAGAAAGTTGTTAGCATAAAGAATTAATTCTTTTCTCCAAATTTTCAGTCAAAGAAAGAATAAGTGAGAAACAGAAAAGTGGAAAAAGGACGTTTTCTTATTTTGAATGACTTGACCACGACACATTAGGTTTTAAAGCAAAGCCAGTGGTGGGCAAGGAACCATGTTCATTTTGTGTCAGAATTAAGAGTATACCTGCAGCTACAGGTTAAGGTGTCACCTCTGAGAAAAAAAAAAAAATCCAATTCGTTTGTCTCTCAGATGGCCATAGAGTTCCCACTGCTATATCAACCGATGGCCCTGCAATTTTAACATGTTCACCCACTGCACACTTCAGCAGTGAGAGATGCTGTCATTATTCCCGGTTTTACAAACAGGGAACTGAGGCACAAAGGCAAAATCCTGTTCAGTATTTCCAGGGCTAAGCAATTCAGCTAAATGAATGAGACGTTGCTTTTCCCAGTCAGTTGTTGTCTGGATGCTGGAAGACTCGGGGAGCTGGCACTGGGAGTGGGGCACAAGCCTGGGTAAGCCGATAAAGCTGTGCAATGGGCACCCCTTTGCAAAACCCCAGTCTGGCAATCACGTCTGGTGGAAGAGCTTCTCAGGAGGTTCAATTCACTGCTGCACAGATCAAATAATTTTTATTTGAGCTCATTCTGACTCACTTTGGGGATTCCTGTGGCAGTTCCAAATGCTGGGGAAGGAGGCGATGGAAAAACAGCAACAAGCCCTACACGTCCACCCCTGCAGGGGTGGACTGAAATCCAATTCAGGCAAGGCTGGCTGAATCCAAACTAGGAAAGGTTGATGAAGTAGCATATCACTGTCTGGATGAGCTCTATTGAAAATAGAATTCCCGCCTCAACAGACAGCACCACTCAAACCCAGCAGAAGCTTTGGTGGTGGTGTTTAACAGCAAACAAGTTTAAGGTAATTTTTGTACACCACCCATTTTCCACTAATTTGCATGTCCTAATTCTATGTAGAGCCAGGAAAAGAAATAGGAACAGACTTACTGTGCCATTACTGAAACTGAAGGTAGAAAGGATCGTGTTCTCAGACCTCTAGAGCAGCTTGTAGGCTGTAAATGTGCATGCAGTTTGCAGAACCATCAAGGGGTTTGGGTGTCTATTAATCCTGACAGTTTCACACATACAATTAGAAGTCAACAAACAAAAATAGAAACACTTCACATCTGTATTTGAAGGGAGCTATTAATTGCCTCATGGATATGGCCGGTTTGTCAGCATACAGGAGATAAATGGATTGCATGGCTTTGTGTCTACCATCTTAACACAGATTTCTCAACTGTGTGCTTACGGCACCTGTTCATCATCTATTAAGCCTTAAAAAAAAATAAAATAAATCAACTAATAACCATCTGAACAAGAACCCTACATTAGAGACAATCCACAGCCACCCATTTTCCTGGCAGCCTTTCCAAGCAGTCAACAAGATTGTTCATAAGCAATGGCAATTGAGGGCCAGCTCTTATTCTGGCCAGCACCTTAATTCTCCAGTCACCTCAATGGGTAAAGAAGCAATGGTCTTTGGCACAAGTAAGAAAGCAGATTCAAACAGTTCTTGATTCAGAATCATAGAATCACTTTGGTTGGAAAAGACCTTTGAGATCATCGAGTCCAACCTTTAAGCTAACCCTGCCATCCCACCACTAAACCATGTCCCTAAGCACCTCATCTATCCTTCTTTTAAATACCTCCAGGGATGGGGACTCGACCCCCTCCCTGGGCAGCCCATTCCAGAGCCTGACAACCCTTTAGGTGAAGAAGTTTTTCCCTAATGTCTAGCCTAGACCTGCCCTGGTGCAGCTTCAAACCATTCCCCCTCATCCTATCATCTGTTACCAGGGAGAAGAGGCCGACCCCCACCTCCCTACAGCCTCCTGTCAGGTAGTTGTAGAGGGCGATCAGGTCTCCCCTCAGC
>NW_009258671.1:8189409-8217334 GCF_000687185.1 Egretta garzetta
CAAGGTGGGACCTCACCAGAACCAAGTACAGGGGCACGATGACTTCCCTTGTCCTGCTGGTCACACTATTTCTGATACAGGCCGTTGGCCTTCTTGGCCACCTGGTCACAGTGCTGGCTCATATTCAGCCAGCTGTCAACCAGTACCCCCAGGTCCTTTTCCACCAGGCAGCTTTCCAGCCACTCTTCCCCAAGCCTGTAGCGCTGCATGGGGTTGTTGTGACCAAAGTGCAGGACCCGGCACTTGGCCTTGTTGAACCTCATACAGTTGGCCTCGGCCCATCGATCCAGCCTGTCCAGGTCTCTCTGCAGAGCCCTCCTCCCCTCAAGAACAAAATGATGAAATTGCTCTTCCTCCATGCTCAATAAAACCAGGATAGAAACTTCAAGATCTATCATTCAGTACACCCTAATTTCCCCTTGAAAGTTTTTTTAGGTGAAAGTTTCCTTTCTTAGTTGATTTTCACTGCTGGACAATGCCACCCACCAAAGCACCCAGTAGTTTCTACTTGGGCATTTACAGGGGCAACCAAATTTTCAAAATAACTCAGGACTTTTGGGACCAAGCTGTTTCACAAGTCCAGGCTTACACATCCAAAGGAACAAGGAGAGTCTCCAAATGAATTTGGTGAACTATCTTCACTGAGATCTGACTCTCCCCTCTGACTACTGCAATAGTATAATATTGATGCCATATAGTAAGGACTCAGATCCATTACATGCTCGTAACCTGCTCAGGGCATTTCTACACACAGGTTTTGTGTACAGATACCTGCTCAGGGATGCAATTTCTTTCAAAAGGCATTACCACACTGGTGTACTCACTGTTCTAGGATGAATGCAGTTAGAGCAGCACTAAGCCAGCTTACACCAACATACCTTTTTCTTTCCTGCATAGGAATAAACAATATAGTTATAAGGAACACTTCCACTAGTACACCTGTATCAACAACAAAAGGTCTACAGGCAACCTTGTGATAGGAATTACCTTACTGCTTAATCACCGAAGGCCATACAAAGAGATCTGCTCCTGTGTGCAACCAATGCAGTAGAAGATCCCAAACACTATGCCCCTAATCAGATATTAATATACTCCCTCAGCTGCTAACAGAGTAGGCTTTGCAAGCGCTTCCTAATTTGCTTCAGGCAAAACTCACCTGGATCAGCCTAAGAAGCTTAACCTGGTCTGAGTTATCAGTGTGATTTTGCCCAGCATTAGGGACAGCTGAGTGCAATCAAGGTATCTACCCTCCCTGGACAGAGGTCCTACCGAAGGCACTTCGACTGATGCCTCAGCACATTACCTAGGCCACAGAGAGAAGCAGCGATCTTGGCTTATGGCCGTGGAGAGCCTCTCTTAAAGCCAGTGCTACAGAAGTTTTGCTACACACATCAGCTGTCCAACAAAACCAGCTATGCTGTGCACAGGGTCACTGCATCTGGCACCTTTGCCTTCTGCCTGAGAGCAAGTTGCCAATGGTAGAGTCAATCTTTGAAACAAAACCACCAAACTGCTTTTTTCCCTGTCAGCTGAATGGTTTATTTCAGAAAAATGTCAAAAGAAGCCTTTATCTCCACCACAGAAAGCACATTCTTGTTGGTATATTCAAATCCTAAAGAAAATCTGACACAGATCATTTCTGACAATGGTTTATAATCTCACAACCAAGGAGTCCTAAGAAGCTTCTGAAGGAAAAAAAGCATTAAGTTAGAAGAGATCTTGTATTTACTATCTTACATACTGGGCCCATGCAAACCTCACACAGCCTTTCCTCCTGCCTGTACCATTGAACTCTTTATTACTCAAGCTTTGACGAGAGTCAAAACCCTTAAAGAAGTGACAGTCTACAACATTTTGTGGCTTAAGCTTTCATTAACTTTTTGGCTGGTTTGTTGCTTTTTTTGTGTTGTGGTAATTGCATTTAAGTTTTTCTGTTAGAAACTCTCATCCTGGTCACTTTAATTTAATTATGCATCTGATTTTGAAATCTGTCAAGGATTTAAATATTTCTGAATCTCTGCTAAGAAAGAGGCAAAAAGGCATGTGATGGTATTTTCCAAGCACATATGGGCTCTGGTGGCTTTGGATAGCCTCTAAGCTCCCACTGCCCTTGCCTGGCTACAACACTGGCACAGCCCCTGCTATCATGGTGTTGGCTTGACCTTCCCTCACCCACACAGGCTCCATGGAAAACAGTGACAGCTGTAGCTTTTACTCAAAAGATGGCCACAATGTAAGGGCTGAGCAGCAGCATCACCCTCCTCTTCTAAGGATGACCTCTCAGTGTTTGGAAGTGCCAATGGAGCACTACACCATACATGAAAAACCCAGGTTTAAGTTTCTATTCTGAACTAGAAGCCACCTTTCCAATCTTCTACAAGAGTCCCGTCAGTATTACATTTCTGTTCATTCTCTCTCATTCCCCATGGATTTTTTTTTTCCTATGGCAGGCAAATTGGAAAGATTGCAGAAAAAAACCCCAGCTCCTGCCTCAGGTAAGTCTTTAACTTAAGGGCCCCTGCAGAGGTGGAGAATCAAACCCCCATTTCCAGTCAAAAGAGTTAATGCCACTGGTTTAAAACAGAGAAGTTTCTCCTTGAGTTTTGACAGGGAGTGTGGGATTTCAGCTTATCGTTTTCCTTGCCTTGAGTGGCAGCATGTGAGCTGCTCCTAGTCCCATCTCTTACATGGACCCCATGAAAAACCCCACCACTTATACATGTGTACAAAAGCATATATTTGCACACACCTGTATGCGTACGTACACATATATATGTATACCCCCCCATATAGTTAGCGTGTCTAACTTAGTATAGGGACATTACTCTGGAAACCTGCTGCCTACAAGTTAGGCACTGTAACTCAGAGATCAGGAAAAGCCTGTAAACAGACAGAAAGGGAACGCCAGAGCTCACTAGGGCTGGGCAAACAACCTAACAAGTGGGTCCCCTTTTCCCCCTGAGTTGGCAGACCCGGCTGGTAAGCTCTAAGGATGGTGCCCCGTCCTGTGACCACAGGAGGTCAGGGTAAGGACAACATGCTATTTAGTGTAAGGCCAAAAGGCTTGGTTCCTTTGCTTCAGAAAATTAAAACCAAGAAAAATAATTTAACACAAAAAACATGAAATCTCTGAGGGAGGAAAAGCAATAAGTGGTGAGAAGAAGACTCTACCTCAGTTTCCTGGAGAATATATTTATACTGTCCCCAGGTGGTACCTGTCTCTAAATAACACAAGGCATGGAATGTTGTCAGAAACCTGCTCCTGAGAGCATCTGCACCTCTCAGAGGACAGCAGGTTCAGTTGATGAAGACCAGAGCACTACCGCAGCTGGCAGTTGCATTTTTAAAATTGTCCACATAGTGTAACTCTGCATTCATTACTTATTAAAAACTCCTTTTCGCGTATTTTGCCATCAGTGCTGAAAGTCTGTAATTACCTGATTTCGCCGTTTCCTCTCTCCCTTCACCTGCAACTGCAGTGCAAGCAAGTGTGGATTGACTGCAGCTCTCTTTAAGTGAACTGGAAACACATCGCTATGCAAATTGCCCTGCGTGGTAGCCAGATAACATGAGAACTTTGAAAGACATGGGAGAAATGCGCCATCTAACATTCAGTGTCATTATTTGCTCTTAATTACATATTGCTTCCTACCAGCTGTTTGGCATGCAGCACCTGTTGTTTTAATGTTGCTGGAATAAAGGGTCTTTTAGCTGGTACGATGCCGTTGCTTGGCCCTAATTACAGTTATTAGCAAGGACCAGGACTTGACCGGGGCTATATGCCATGGCCGTGCAGAGAAACACCTTTGGACTAATGTTGTCTGCAATATTCCTAATATTTTTTCCAGGATACCTCCTTTTTCATTTGCATCACAAAGGCTATAAAGTACTTATACATGACACCTCTAAATCCTTTATAATGCATCATGTCAAACAGCCCATTTAGTAGCGACTCCGTGGCGTAAAGTAGCACAATACGCTGAAGCTGCTATGCTGAATTGTGTCAAAAGTTCTGCTTTTTTAATTCCCCCATAATCTTTAGGGATGGAAATAGCACATTGTAGCAGTTCAGAAGCTGTTTCAGTGTGGCATGTCAAATGTTACTGCAGCACTATTTTGACGGTGACTCATCATGCAAGACAATGAATTGAGACAAATATTGACGTGTCACAAAGTTTTCTTTCTTTTTTCCTCCCCCCCCCTTTCTCAAATCACCACGGTGGAGAAAGGAAATAAAGTGAGTGGGAGCAAAGTGCAAAGTATGGTTCGGAAGCAGCTGACCTGCCATTAACAAAATTGAAAAAAATTAGACGCATTAAAGCTGCAACGAGCAGCGAGTAAAGGAAGACAAGTTCCCACTGAGACGCCCTCACCTCTCATCCCCTTCTGCCAAAGCCTCGTGCTTACACAGCGTCTGCTCTGGCGTGGGGGAGGAAGCTGAAAGTAACTGAGCAGCTTTAATGCAGGATTTCCTCACCGCTGTCAAGCCAAGAGAGACCTCTGACATCGCTTTGGAATATTCTCTGCATGTCACCTGCAAGACTTGGCTGCAGAGGTGGGGCAGGTTTCTGATGAAGATACCGAATGGGGCCGCAGGAGCTCTGGGCTTAGCTCCCAGTTCTCCCACTGGAACTGTGGCTTGTTCCAAGCCTGGGTCTGGACTGGAAGCACGTGTTCACCTCCTATCTGGAAAAAAAAGAAACGAGCAGAAACGGCACTCCAGCCAAGGGACTAAAGGGACAATAAAGTAAACGTAGACAGCAACCTCATCACCTTGAGAAAAGATTCAGGATAAAATCTTTGCTCCCTTCACAGGAAACATGCATTTTCTTTTGCGTAGCTTATCACAGTTCAAGCTGGTTATGTAACTGGCAAAAAAATTCACATGTTAAGACCCATTTCACATGTAGGCACAAAAATAGAGCTGGCTTAGTGAATTCACTTCTTCAAGCAGTACAGTGTTTATGCAGATTTCTGCGTTTTGTATGCAACTCCCAGCAGCAAAGAGAATAAACTTATGTCCTGCAACTTACCTAGTTTAAATGAGAATGGGACTACTCCGGTTTACATGGTATATCTGTCTGAAGAGAGCTGTGTTTCAGGCTAAACCCAAGCTAGTTGTAGAACTACCTACAAAGGGAAAGCAGAAAATGAGGAGTGACGGCAACATGCACATTAGACCATTAACTAAGGCTTCACATCCCATTTCTCTTCTGCTTCTCTGCCCTCCTTTTCTTCAGCAGAAGGTGATCATTGGCTGTTTGTAGCTAGTGCCGTCAAATCTGTGCCAAGTGAAAGCAATCTAATTATATTAGTTGGTATGCAAATACAGCCTACTATTGCTTAAGCAGGTTTTAAAAATATAGTCATGCTAGTAATTAATATATGCTATAAAGTGAGATAAAAGCCATATGACAGAGAACCTTGTGCTTATTACATGCCATATGCATTACTGGCACACAAATCTGAATCCTGATGTCCACAGCCAGGTTTCTAAATGCCTTCCAAAGGTACTGAGGCCACTTTCACCACAAGGGTAGAGAATTAAATTAAGTTGAAATACATGAGCAGTGACTGTGACTCAGCTGACACACAGTTATTTATTGTGCTGCAGCAGCTTGCTTGTGTCTTTGAAGACCTCACTGTAAATACAAGATCAGCTCCTGTTTGGGATCGAAGTCCCTTTTAACAAGAGCATCTGCCTGGACAAGAATGGCAAGAGGTCTCTCTTTAGTGGCTGTCAAAGAATTGGGCATCGACATGCTACTGCTGTTGCAGAGGTGACAGTAGGGTGCCACCATGGCTGGGTGGTGCAGTGGTACTTGTGTTCCTGATCTACGGGCAACACTTAAGCAGTGAATGGAAGACCTGGTTGTAAGGTGGTTTTTCATCACATAGGGGTTCCCCTCTCATTTCAGGACCGAGCTTCCCCAAGCAGTTACCTTTCTACAGTATTAACAGGTGCTTTTGAACTTGAGAGCAGCATATTTGTCCTCACCAATGGCCAAAATAAAATACATCTTATAGCATTGGCTCAAGATAACCTATGCTGCTGTCCAGAGCAACAACAGCTGATGATCTTGTCCATCACTATCCGTCATATGCTAGCACTGATATCATCTGTACACGTGGCATCCATATCTCACTTAATTATACTGCATCATCTGATGCAAGCCAAATTTTTCAAGTCATCTGAAATATCACACAGAATAAAAGTGAGAGGAGCACAAAGCAAGCCTTTTGTAGAAGTGCTTTTTTTCCCCCAAAAGGTGTGCAAGCTACTGCCAGTGATTTTACGTGGTCTCCTGCAAAAGCCACGTGCCTGGCTGTGTAGGAGGATTGCCCTTCTGATAGCCAACAGCCTCTGGTCGAACTGTCCACACAAGGGTTGTAAATGCCCATTACACAAAGACAGTGATTGTTACCCTGGGATTTCTGTGTGTGTGTGTAACTTGTTTTCATATTAACTGAATAGCTGTTAATATTGTTGCATCTGTAGGATGTCCTCTTTTCAGTTTAGCATTGAATTTGTTCCGAGATAAATAGAGGATTGCTGCCTCTTATGCTGTCAGCTCAGTACGAAATCTACTTCCTGCCAACACAGGTATTTTACGTTTTTCTTCTCATTCATGGTGATTACTTTATTGTGTACTTATGTCATGCCTTAAACTTCTTTCTAGGCACATTCTCTAGCAATACGTCTGTCCTTTTTCAGATGAGACATTTTTATTGTGACAAGATGCACATCCAAAGTGCAACTGGGTTTTGTATTCATTAGAAAAAAATGTTGATAAAACCATATGACCAAAAAAAGGAAAAAAACATTAAAATCTATAAAATAAGGATGAAAGAGCTGAACTATGGGCCTCCATTTTCTTCTCAATAAACCTGCCCAATCAAATCTCTGCCTGACTCTGCCAAATAATTTTTGTACTTGATCAAGACATCAGACGGTGGAAGGCTGAGTGTAGGAAACATATTTCCTTCTCTCCCATAACAAATCACATAACTTTTTAAAATCAAATGATCTTCCAGGGACTCCACACTTCTGAGTCTAATTTCCTCGATAGCTGCTCTTAATGCCATTGCCAATATCACATTCGCAGTATTCAGTAAAGAGGCTGGTCCCCGGTCTGATGTGTCTTCTTTCTCTCCTCTCTTGTAAATCAGCGTGATTAGCCCTTCTTGGCTCATCGATCCTGTCAGCTTGCTTTTCCACAGTGTGCTGTTATAAACTTCCAGCAGCTGCCTCCCCAAAACATCCCCAAAATTACAATAAAACTCCCTGGGAAGCCCATTGCTCTGCCACTCCTTGCCAGCTCCAAGGCACGTTAAAGGCTGAGATGTTTTTTTCTCCAGGCCAGATTGCAATCATCTCACTCATGCAGGGTAGCATCCTCTGTCATGACTAATTCCCACTGAGCCTAGTGGGGTTATTTGTGATATACAGCATTATCGTAATATATTGCATTATTCAGGGGAAGCAACGGTGTCACAGTTTGGCCCCTTCCCCAGCCTTGGTTTCATGATCAACCCAATAGCAGAAGTTCTGCATTTTTCCCGGACTAGGGAGCAGGTCTCAGGTATCCTAACAGGGCTTATTTGTAGGCATAGTTCACTATATTGTGAACTACTCACTTGTAGTGAGTAGTTTGGGAATGCTCACTTGTAACAAGTTCCTCACATACAAAAATTTTTCTAAAATTTGGCGTTGTTTTTGACCAAGTGTTCTGAACTGAAACCCAGTACTGTTTTTCCAACTCCTCAGTTTTCCCTTTTCTTTCTTCAGAGTACTGACATCTTCACTGTAATTTCAATTACTCTTTTCCACTCACCTGTAACCACGGTCTTTTCCTCACAGAGACAGCCAACTCTTCCCACTGTGGAAATTATGGCAAAATTATTGTTGATTTCAGTAGTAACCAGATGAAGTGTTTAAATTACTGGCTCCCTTGTAAAAAGAATGACTGGGTTTCCTGTCAGCTCTGATTTGTCCCTACTGTTCTGCACCAGGTTTTTTAAATGTTTAACTTCTGTTAATAATGAACTTTATTTTTATTGCTGCCTTCTCCTTTCATTCCCACCTGCATCAAGAGGCTCTGTTGACTTTTGGGAGTGTAGACGGTGTCCTATCTTCTTTAGAGGTCAGAGGATGTCCCTTGGAGGAGATACTCACAGAGGAAATGAAGTTGAGGAAATGAAGTTAAGGAAACCTAACAAGCAAAAAGGGCTTTAAAAGAGTAGAAATCATTAGGGCTCATCAGAAGTGAGTAAATTATGGGAAATTACATGGAAATGGAGACCGTTTAGGGGAACCATGAAGAGCACTTAGGAGAAGGGGTGCTAGCCTTGTCAGTATTTGCTGACAGAAGGAAGAGTTGAAACCTGGGGATTGCTCACTGGGACATCCCCATCCCAGACTTTTGCTGGACCAGGATTAAGTTCTGCAAAAGAGCATCTCCCTGTGCCCTCTTTCAAATAGACTTTCTTCTGAACATCAAAGATGTTTTCACGGTGACCTCTGCTCTGCTAAGGTTGGTTCCCATTTTTTAAATTCCTCTTCAGTGAGCAGACACTTTCCAAAACCCAGGGTATTTTTCACCGGGACATCCCCATTCCCCACCCCAACTGCTCCACCACAGTCCAGTGCAGAAGCGTTAACAAGACACCACAACACCTGGGCCACCCCTGCTTTTTCTCCTTTATTCCTTCAGACCCAGTTGTTCAAGCAAGAGTGAGAGTCCCATCAGTGGGGCATCACACGAGGGAAACAGTCATCTCCATCTACATGGCTCCAGCTCTCTCGTTAAACAGTCCTTCCTCTCCAGGCCTGCCAGTGCGGCCTCTCTCATGATGACAAAGTTCATGCACACAAAAATGAACAACAATTAGAAAAGCCAGCTCATCTCGGCAGGAGGGAATTTAGCTCCGTGAAAGGACAAGCAAGCCACGCGGGCTTTGGCTGCCAGGCGACAGGGAAGCAGATCCGGCATGGAGGGAGGGTGATATGTTCTTGCTCCTCATCTGGGGGCAGAGCAGAGCCCCCGTGACACCCCTCCCTTGAGACATATATGTGCACTATGGGGAAAAGTAGCCTCCCGGGGTGGTTAGCCTTCGAGGGATAAATACAGATTATCAGCTAATCATCCTAAAACTTGAGGATTAATGGATGATCTAATCTCCAATGATCTAATTCAATGCGGAAAAGGCCATCAGCACCTGAAGCCTAGAGTCCATATAACCTCACCGACTTTTGGCTCCAGTGGAGTACGATAAATCATTTTCTATTTTTTACCCAGAGCTGCAAGACAGCAATAATGCTTCCGTTTTAAGTGGTCACCACAGCAGCAAGTAAATATTTTCTCAATGTTTCACAAACCAGGCTCTATAATGGTACATATATTAACAGTGTTAGCAGTGCAATTGTTAACTTTTCCTATGATCTTAAAGTGTAACTAATAAAGCCCTGCTTCTTCCCAGACCACAACGGGTGTAGTTTATGCTTTAGAACAAGTTTCTCACAGAGGATGGTGATGATCCAGCTGCTCAGGACCACCTCCACTTCCAGAGCTTGCGGTGTAGCTGATGAAGAGCATCGAAATGAACCCTTGGCTGGGGACCATCAGACTATATAAATTTGGTGTACAGGTAAGTTGATCTGATTTTGAGGAAAAAGGGGCTTGTGTGAGTGTGTGCCACTAGCATCAGCCAAAAGGACTGCAGCTTTTTCTTGCCTGGTACAGACCCTCGACTCCCACTGCCCCGCATCCCAGGGTTTGGCTGTCAGGGGAGCGAAGGTCAGGTGCAAGTGTGTGGATTGGAAACCTTCCGTGTGGTCATCGTCCTGTGTAAAATCCAAACCCAGAAGAGGCTGCTGTGCTAAATGGGTTTGCAAATGTTGCTGGTGGTATACCTACGTTTCACTCCTTGAGCGCTCAGCATCTGCTGGAGCACCAGGTGGCCTATAAGCCCACGCCGGGTGGCCAATGAAGCAGATGCTGTGTGGAAAAGAGAAAAGATAACAAAAAAAACCCGGTTAAAGTAACTTTTCCTACATTGAGCCTTTCCTAGCACTTTTCTTGTCTTTTAAAAAAAAAAAAAGAGAGGGAGAAAATGAGAATGCAAACAAATTGAGAACAGAGTTAAAACCAGGGCATCGAAACAAACACAAACACAGGCGAAATGAAGATTGGCTCAGACCATTTTTTTTAATCTCAGAGTAAAATTGAACCATTAGTTTGAACTTTGCCTTGATGCTGGATTGGAGTGGAACCAGAACACAGATGACACTAAATCTGACCTGAATAAAAAATGAAGTGATTCAGCTTCCAACATTCACAGGGAGGTTTGCAGAACCACCTAAGCAAGCTACACAAGTGAAATCTACTGATTCTCCAAAGGATGCGAGTCACAGATCCTAAGAAGCTATTAAGTCCTTCGCTAAGTTGGGTGATAAACTCCTATTAATCTAAAAAAATGCCAATAAAAGAGAGACGTTTAAGGATACCTGAACATCTGGATGACTGGAGTTCTTTGAAGGAGGTTTAATTAATATATGTGTGTATTTTCTCTGCTTGTTCTCAGCATAAGCAGCCAAATATCTTTGCTCTTCTCTAACATTTATTTCCTTTTGTCAGAAATTAAAGTTTTGACTGACAACTGAAGAGAATGGTTATTGTAGCAATTGTCAGCTTTAGATTTTTTTTGTCAAAAATTGCTAGTAGCTGTTTTCCATGCAAAATTAAATCCTTTTTGTGATCAAGTCTGCTCTTGAATTCTGTACCAATGATTTCCTGGAGAGCCTTCGCAATACCCTACAGCTCCCTGTCCCTCTGTTCACCCACCTATAAAACCATGCTAATAACAATATTTACCTCCCTCCCTCAAGTTTTGTGAAGCTTCATTAAGGAACATTTTCAAATCACTTTGAGATTCTTAAATGAAGGCTGCCCAGACTGTATAAAATTCAATTACACTAGAAACTAAAAAGCCATGATTTAATCCTTAGCATCTGGGTAAAACACAAATCTAAAAATAAAAAGTATTATAACTGGAGACCAGAAACAAAAACCACAATACAAGAGGCGGAGCTGTGAGCACAGTTAATATGATAACTGCTTTCATATAATTTAGCTCAAATAAATTAGTTATGGCTTGTCAAACTGAATCTGCGACTAACCCCATGGATAACAACGGAGAAGCGAGCGGCTAACATGCCTGATTACAAACCAAGTGGCTTTTTCTCAGCTAGAGGACTTGAGCCCAGCGAAATCCAGCACCTTGTGGCAGATGATGGAGGGTTAGGGAGTAGGAACAGAAATTTGTATCTAGGCAACATCAGGAAGCGTATATTTGGAAAAAAATGTTCTTTTGTTTTTTTAATGAAAAAGTGTGCTAGTAAGGACATGTAATTTGAGGTATAATTGGCTGAGAGATGTTAAAAACCTTCTCACCCCACTGTAAAACGTGACTTCTGGATGATCATCAAACAGTAACAGGCAAGAAGACGACAAAACTTACCTATGCCAAAACGTTACCAAAGAGGCTACTGCCTACTCAAAGTTTGAATTTTGCTGCTTTCCTTTGTGTTTCTTTCCACGACTCTCCCAGGGAAATACGTGACTGCAACACATAAGCCATTCAATCTGAAGATTTATGCCATGCTCCTACCGCTAGCGTGACAGTCAGTGGGCGCAGGGCCCCAGTTCAATAATTTACTGTGAATCTGACTTTTGGTCTTCTAAGAGTAATCGGGCCTGCCCGGGCTGCACGACACAGCAGCGTCCATCTCGTCTCAGCTCATCCTGCTGCTTCCTGGCATCTGGGGGTTAACATTGCAGTAGGGTCTAGGGAGGAGCGGGTATCTTTGTAACTGATCCAAACCCAGCATAACAGGAAAAAGCCCACAAAGACTCCAAATTGTGCATTTTGGTTAATTCGACAGGAATGGGATTGCTCGCCCTGCCTGCTTCTGATGAAATATCTGCAGTGAGCTGATGTCTGAGCTCACAGCTCTGGTGTTAATGGTGCTGGAAGTCTGGTCCCAGGTAACCAGCAGCTCAACGCAACAAACCTGATACCTACCTACCTGTACAGGTAGAGCTGGTGAACTTAACAGCACCATGTGGTTTGCTACACAGTCTAGGGCCTGATCCAGCAAATGCTTACGTACACAAAGGGGGCTGCTGCTGTCCTTTAAGTTACTCAAGTGTGTAGGAGTTTTCATGACTGAAGGACAAACTCCTTGTCTTTCAGAGATTTCTGAAGGATGAACTCCTCCTGGCTTGCCTTTCTGTTTTTTAAAGGGTTAGAAAGAGTAGCAGAGGCAGCTTTCCACACGCTGAAGACTTAGGTTTGTTTTAGGAATGATGTAGACAGAGGTACGCTGACCTGCTGGATGGACGTAACAGCACGTCTCAGATATATACGCCACCACTTGTCGAGTGACGGAGTAGAGTACAATTCAGCCTTGGCCGATTTCAGTTCGTGTTATGCATCAGATAACAGTCACTTCAGCCCTGAAATATGTTCAAATAAAATCAAATCATTTTTTTCCTTGATACTCTTACTTTCTGCTTCTCTGATTTTTCAGAGCTTGTTGATATTTCTTAAGTCTACAAAGCGGAGAGCAGAGAGCTTTTTAAATGCGTATTGCCGACTCCCGAGGGACCTGGGTTATTTCTCCTTTCAGTTGCTGTTGCTCTAAGCCCCCTCTGGGACAGAGGAAGGGGGGTGTCACACATAGAGCACAGCCCGGCAAAAGCGCTACAGGAAAAGTCATCCTGTGTCACGTGGTAGGGTTCAGTGCTTTAGTGAAGAGTTTTATTCCTACGCCTTGACTGAATACTTTGTAAGTTAGTGGGTGGTTTTGCTCTTGCACCCCGGACATTTATTTCTGAGGACTGTTAGGTACCAGATGGGTTTTCATGAAAAGGAGTACTTAAATGATCATTTCCCGGTGTCCTATCTTTTAAGCACGAGCTTTATGAGTACATAATACTCGTAAAGCTTAACATTTCTGATGCAGTTTTAACCCTTCCTTATCAAAATGCTTATACTGTAGCTTGCAAGCTAACGAAACCTTCCTGTGAACATGTGGTATTTGTGATTTTTTTTTTTTTGTTATTCTCCTATTTCTATCAGGTTATTTATATGACAGAAGCCTGCACAACTGCTTTTATTTAACCTTGAAACAGAAAGACTCAAGGGCATATTTATGATCATACCCCCACACAGAAAAAAACTATTGAGTTCCTCTTCTTTAGACAGCAAAATACACTAATAAAATCTTTTCCTCCACAGAATCCAGATAGAGATTAGGGAAACAATTCTTCCTCCCAGCCACAATATCATACAATTGTCTAAGTGTATTACTGCTTGTTTTAGGTTTTTTTCTGCAAGTCCCTATGGATCACACAACAAAGCCAACGATATCAGGCATGAAGCTGATTATGAGTTCCTAATTCAAGAATAATAATTAGCCAACTTACAAAAAAATCATAGTGGAACTAGGCTTGCAAATTCTCCAATTTTCCATCCATTTCAATGCTAAGCTTGTCTTGTCTTTTACCAGTGGGAGGTGATAATGAAGCTTCAGTTCATGGATTTTCATGAGAAGTGGTCCCAATTCTTTGCCTAGATAGGCAACTCATAAGACATAAACTCAACATTTTTATCCAAATTAGAAATGACTAGCAAAAGCACTGTAAGGTACAATTATTTTGAGAAGCCCTTCTCACTAGAGATCTTTCTGTCGAGTCTGATGAGGGAAGGCATGGGTACCACAACTCCTACATGACTTCCTTGAGATGCCTCTTAGCAAAAGTGTTTATGGAGATGTACTGCCCTAGCAGAAGCCTACTCAGATGAAACAGTTTCTTCTTTATTTTACCATGATTTATGGAGAAGGTGCTCTGTCATGGCTCTTGGCAAAGAACCAGGTGACTCCCGATGCCCAGGATGCTCAGCTGGGCTGTGCACAGTGGGCAGGGGGAAGAAGCAGCTCTGCCCAGCCTCTTTCCTCCCAGACCAGGTAGCTGTTGCTGAGGGACCATGGATAGTCAGAAACAGCAGGGTTTTTCCTTACAGGAAAGGTTAGCAAGAATGAAAGCAAGTGCTTCCTCGACTTTTTCCATGGAAAACTTCAACTTTTCCCAGGCCAAAGCCAGAACACTCTCAGTTGAAAAACCACAGGCATCTACAATCACCTCTGCGCTGCCTACTGTGATGAAGGAGTGGATAACCTGCATAAAGCCGAAACATTATCCACAGCAAATTAAACCACGCAGTGGCAGCATTAAAGGGAAAAGAAAGGCCAGATATCCCATTGCTGTAATGCCTGAAATTTCCTCGGTCAGGACGAAAGCAAGCAGCCAAGCCCATGCAATGCAGAGGCACTCAGACACAACCATAACGCTTGCAGAGCCAACCTGCCTCCTGCAATGCCTAGTTTAAGTGCCTTTGTTCTCCAGGCACAGTTAATCCAAATATAGCCATCTTTTGATTATTTACGGTAGGACTCACCTGAGTTTTCCCAAGGCTGCAAGGGAGCATCATGGGAATTATAGTTCAGGTGTTCCCATATTGCTCTTTTTCTCTGTGGGACAGACTCTATGCACCACCAAGCAACATGGCCAGAGAATTCCACGGCACCCATTATTAAGTAGGTCAGTAAGGAAAATGTCCTTTTTTCCACCCCCATAAAGCTTATTCCACCATGTACTTTGCATGGGGCTAAACTGAACCCTAAACTCAATCTTCTGCAGGAAAACAGTGGATAGTGGTTTTATTTTTAGTTTTTAGCCAATCCAGAGTGAAAAGAGCATTTTGCCCCTGAAGACCCCACTTTCTGGGGCAAGCTCACCAGAAAGTAGCAATGATTAAGCATTTGCAGTGTAATTAGCAAGTACTCAGATGCAGGAAAATACATGTGAAGTGTTTCCATGGTCTGATAGGGACCTAGATAAAACTGAAGGAAACAGAAGGAAAGAAGTGCATAGTTTTTCATATGACCCCACCCCTGGCTCTCACAACAACAACCAGTTCTGTTCTCTAGAGCCTTCCCCCGACTTAGCGGCCATTTGTGAATGTTAACCTTGAACCTTTAATCATTTTGCAACGTGCTAAGGAAATTCAGTCCTTCCCAGCTGAAGGCTGGAAGAGGAAGACTCACTCGCCCTTTTAGGATGCAGTTACATTTTGGTCTTTGCCTGAGAAACTGACTCTTGGCTCATAGGTCATCTGCCCACTTTCAGACATCCCCGGTTTCTCCTAGGTCATCTGTCCATAAGTCCAGACAAACCTGCAAATCAATACAACTTTTTAACCTAAATTTTGGCATGTAACTCTGCTAGCAATTTCCTTTTGTCTCAGGTCCCCACTCCCACTTCAACAACAGTTTTGTCCTTGTAAAAGCAGTAGGCATAAATGAGATCTTGCATTTTCTATTTGTGTATTCTATAATACTGCGAGATTACTTGCTAGGAGACAAAGATTTGAAGAAAGATACAGTGTTTAATGTTAGTTTGGATATTTTGGTCATACAGACAAACAGATGCAATCAAACTTAACACTCACTAAATATATATCTTGCCTTGAATAGCTATTAAAATCTAAAATTAAATTAAATATTGCAGATGCAACATAAAAGTGGAATCTGGAAGCTGTAGTTTTTCTTTTACAGTAGTGAAATGGTTAAGGATTTTTTCTGAAGAACTTTAGAGGCACAATGGAGAAGCACAGAAGCATAAATCTGAAGGTTAAATTTGTATTGGCTTTGCTCCTCCTTCCCATAGGAGCACAGATGGTAAAAACCTTAAAGCTACCCCTGCTATTATAATGGAATAAATGAATTATCAGGTTTCTCCCTCACAATGCTAACTATGGAAGGCGCCTTCCTACTCACATCATGATCAAGATCATTTAAATGAAGTAGTGCTGCTTGTTTGATCTGGAAAAAAAAAAAAAAAAGGAAAAAAGGGGGTTGAGGGTGGGGGTGGGGGGGAAGAGATCTCTAAAAGAGCTGGATCACCCTTTGGACTTGGAGCAATCGCTTCCACACAGTTGCAAGGCACTCTCTCCTCAGCTTCTGCTTCAAAGAGCTGCTGTTTGTTTGTTGCGGTGGCTGCAAGAGATGCCGATACCTGAGAAGGGGCATTCCTAGAGGGAAGGCAAAGAAAAAAAAGAAATCAGCCTTGCACGCAGCTTCCTGGGAAGAGAGCGAGGCAACGTGAGGGATAATGAAAACAAGGCAATGCAAAGCACTAAGAAACGTACTGGAGGGAAATATTCTCTCTAATGCTGTGATTAAAATTATCTGCTGGAAAAGATGAACCCCTCTCTGCTCGTGCTTCTGCAAGCCTTCGTGCACAACTTAAGACCACTTTAACTAACATTAAGACCCTGATAGGCTTCAGGAAAGCATCTCTCTTCACAGAGCACATAAGCAATTAAAGTAGATGAAACTGGGATTTCAGCTGATGTTCCAATGCTAAAACATGGATGGAACACAATCAGGATTTAAATCTCTATGCCAATATTTTTGATCAAATTCAGTGAGAAAAAGGAGCAGACTGTGAGAACCCAGTGACGCGGGTCTTAACAAAATAACATTACCATTTGAACCCCAAAGGTTAAAGTGAGCACTAGCTCTTCTGTGCACTACTTACAGCTACTTAGTGGTTCTTATCATCTGTTCCTAACCTTCTACAAAGGGAAATTAAAAAAAAAAAAAATGCTGGAGTTTCACTGTTGGGTTTTGCACTCTGGATTTCTAGGGGTTGTTTTTTCAAGCCATTTTCCACCAAAAAAAAAAAAAGGCTCCGCGACCAGCCAGCTAACCCCAGCTGAAATTCTCAGTAATCACCTTCTTCCAAGAGCTGCGGCTTTGTGAGTGACTTAAAGAATCCCAGCTAAGCAGCAGGAGGTGGCAGCCAGGAAAACCTGCACATACGTTTGCTTCTGTATGTTCTGTGAAGGTGACTGTTCCCGGCCAACACCGAACCTGATATTAATAGTGACAAAAGAGTAACAGTTCGCTTCTCTTCAACTGCGATTACTGTGCATGCCTACAGATGACTGCTGCTGTACAGCAAGCGTACGGGCAGGGCTGTACGCTGCTTTCGGGGTACAGCTGTGCCCTGATGTGTCCTAATGTATGAAATTAATGGGGTTGTGTTGTGCAGGTAATTTATAGCTTGAGGTGTCAGTGAGACAGGTAGGAGCTTGGAAGAAATGCAATTTTACTTTAAAGGGGGGGGGGATTAATCTAAAAATAGATTTGTTTTTCTTCAGTCAAATCATATATAGGTCCCTTTTCCCTTTAATTGCCATGGTATATAATTTGGAAAATATTAGTCATTCTTCTTTCAAAAATACAAGTAGGGAAATTACATGGGCACTGAAGCATTCAGATGTAAGTGATATCATTAAAAATAGCAGAAATACAGTAAGGAGAAAATTAACAGTTAGTTGTTCTCTTCAAAAAAGTTCAGCAAAATTATGAAATACTTCCTCTGAGTTGTGAATTTAGTCACTTGTGCTGCCTTATTTGTACAGATGAAAGCAAGCTATTGCATGATTGAATAACACAATTAGATTTTTATTGTTGAGGCCTACTGAGCCATTTTAGAGCCGTTGTCTGCCACACAGCAACTGTCCCCACTGAACACTGGTACTAGAAATCGTAGCCGAACTCCAGCAGGATGGAAGGGAGATCATCCGCTGATGACCAGCACAGACGAACTGATGTAGGGAAGCTAAGTATCTGTAGCACAACAGAGACTATTTTTTTGGCATCAAACACTCAAGTAGTAGGTGAGCGGTTGGCACTAGCGTTTTTTCCTTTGGGTGCTTAGTATGGCTGGTGTAAGCTTTTGGCCAAGGCTTTTGCAGCCAACTGCTTATGCATGCCCACTGCCTGTTTTATGCAACACTGAGGTTTCCCTGGCTTGCAGAAACTGCCCCTCTGGTCCCTTTGAAAGCCCAGAAGCCCAAAAAGGAGCTCCAAGTGGAGACAGCAAGAAAGCTACTTTTTCCAACTCTTCTGTCCTCAGATAAGGAGGACATTTTAATAAAAGCTTTTAAAATCACTGGGCCTCATGGACACCATGCAAAAATCAGGATGGGTCCAGAAATTGCCACAGAAGTAGTGGCTTTCTGGATGTACTTCTTGTTCAGACTCCTTTTTTGTGCAAATGAATTGGCAGAAAGCTCACAGCCTTATGTTCTGCAGCCCCTAAAAAGAAAAGTGGCCTGGACAGCGACACTCCCCTCACATTTAGCTCCTCGGAAGCATGGCTGCTCCTACAGCTCCCTGAAGAAAGATGACCTGCTGGCTGGCAAACTCCAGCCACTACACACGTATCGAGCACCACATCACTTAGCAGCCTTATTGCACAGAGGAACAGGAAAAAAAGCTTGCAGGAGAGAGGGCAAAAAGTAGCAAGAAGGAGAGGGTAGAAGCTCGGGGAATCACCATTTAACCCTGTGGGATGAAAACTCTTAATGCCTAAAGAATAATATTGCATCTCTGCCAACAGTGGAATTTCAGCAATGGAGCCAAAACAGGGAGGGCAGAGCAACAGCCCAGCAGGGACAGAGGAGGGGTAACACATGAAGAAGGCAGTAAGAGGGAGGGAATACAGCTCACCCTGGTAGACCTCCCATGGATAGGCAGGACAGTCTCCTGGTTCCCCACCTCACATCTCACTCTGAACCCTACTGTAAAGGCACATACAGGCAAAGATCATCAATACAGCTGGGCACACAATTAGTATGGACAGCAGGTAAATAATGAGCACCTCCCATAGAATGAAACAGAGCATGGAAGAAGGCAGCATCTTTGTCCAAGAAAACAGACAACGAGAGGTGTGCTTAACTGAGCACAAATTGTTCAAGCAGCTCCCAGGACAGGGGAAGGCATGGGCCTCTTTGAACGGGAACAGGGAGATAATGTACAAGGTATGGGGTACCGCAGCAGCAGTGCAGTGGACGATCAGCTCTGGGGTGGAGCTGTATTGCAGATTACGCACTCAGTAGACATTTCATAGAATCAGAATATCCTGAGTTGGAAGGGTCTCACGAGGATCATCGAGTCCAACTCTTGACTCCACACAGGGCAACCTAGAAGTTAAACGATACATCTGCTGTCCAAACACTTCTTGGACACTGACAGGCTCAGGGCCATAAATGCTTCCCTGGGAGCTTGTTCCAGTGAGTGAAGAACTTTTTCCTAATATCCAATCTAAACTTTCTCCAATGCAGCCTTAAGTCATTCCCTTGCGTCCTATCACTGGACACTGGAGACATCAGCAGCTCCCTCTCCCCATCATGAGTAAGTTGTAGAGAGCAGTGGGGTCACCTCTCAGTCTCCTCTAAGCTGAACAAGCCTGGTATCCTCAGCCACTCCTCGTAAGTCATGCCCTCTAGTCCTTTCACCATCTTTGTTGCCATCCTTCGGACATATTCTAATATTTTTATATCATTCTTATATTGTGGAGCCCAAAACGGCAGGCAGTGCTCAAGGTGAGGCTGCACAAATGCTAGTACAACCGATTCTCTTGCACCCCAGGGTGCGGCTGGCCCACTTGGCCGCCAGGGCACACTGTTCACTCCTGTTGAGCTTACCACCTACCAAACCCCCCAGATCCATTTCTGCAGGGCTGCACTCCAGCCTCTTGTCCACAATCTATACGTGCATCCAGGATTATACCATCCCAGGTACAGAATCCAGCATTTGTTCTTGTTAAATTTCATATGGTTGCATTTGTCCATCTTAGACCCGTGCCATTGCTTGTCCACTCAGGTCGTATGAATAGCCCTTCTCCCATCAGCCAAACCTGCAAGGGACTGTCTATGATGACTAAGATTTACTTCAGGCTCTGTTCTGGACTCATTATTTAGATACTTCAGTATCAAACATTGTTATTCTCCAGCATCTAATGACATCTTTTTCTCTGAACAATCAAAAATTAAATTCCCTCTGACCATGACTCA
This sequence comes from Egretta garzetta, assembly GCF_000687185.1. Taxonomy (NCBI): domain Eukaryota; kingdom Metazoa; phylum Chordata; class Aves; order Pelecaniformes; family Ardeidae; genus Egretta; species Egretta garzetta. The sequence continues at coordinate 8,209,405 of NW_009258671.1, forward strand.
TCAGTGTGTGAACTGCTGCATGCTATCTTTCATTTTCACAGTCCTGAGAATGAGCTTCCATGGCAGAGGGGTTTTAAGCCAGTACAATCAGACAGTAAAAGGGGGGAAAAAAGCACAGATTCCACCTGAGGACCACCACACTTTGTACAGAAGCACTCCGTTATATTGAGCTGGGGGGAGAGAAAGTTAATCCCCAAAATAAAGATAATCTATCTTGAGCAAGTCAGAGTAGATGGAGGGTGATGAGGGTTTCATTCATTTTCTCTTGAATATTAAAAATAAAAATGTAATAACCATCATAATGGCTCGTGGACAAAATTCCAGCTAAATGCATTCAGAACAGCTGCACTCGGAAACGATCTGACCAGAAGAGGTTACGTACAAAATAAACTGAAGGTTTGCATTAGGGTTGGTCAAGTAACAGGACAAAGAAGTATTCAAAGCATAGCAAATTTCCTGAGGCACGTGAAATTATTTTTCCCTGAATATAACTCCCTAAAAGACAGAGGGGGCTCAGCCCTGTAACATTCACTCAACGTTATATTTGTCAAATGCTATTTGTCCGGTCCTTTGTTTCATGATCATGTCTTGTCCTGTCTGATTTTACACTTTCTGTTTAATTATCTTTTTGTGATAAAAGCCCAAACAGGCATTTATTGAGTGTTGCATGCAGATGCCCCTCACCCGCCTCTCCTACTGGGCTTGCACCACTGTGGGCCTCTGGCTGGCACCATTTATCCTTCAGCATCCACTTCAGTACGCTCTGGCATCCACGGGCTTAATAACAGCTATTACATAAAGAAATTGTTTTAATTAGTTTTTTGTCTAAAAGAGGGAAAGATATGATCTAATAGCATGAACACTAGATTGGGGATGCTGGTTTCTCAGCAAAACACTAATATCTAATTCCTCTCTAGCCTTCAGCCAGTCATTTCAGTGCTTTGCTTCAAGTTTGCCATTCGTAAAACAGAAATGATATTGCTTTGCCTCGCCTTGTGGAGGTGTTGCGAACTGCATTCCCACTTCACCATGCTCACTTATCCCTCCAGACTGATAGCTACCGTTTTTAAAAGATAATGCTCTTATTTAAGGAGGAAAGGGATTTCAGATTACTGGAAGTGATGGCTCTCTGAGTTTGAAAGCAGGCTCTCCTTTTAGCTCCTGGCAGTGCTGATTTACCCTGGCAGTTTGTAGGCTTTACCTACAACAAAAAAGGGGATGCAGAAACCATGACAAATTATTTCCCTGACAGATCTTGGGGCAAATTGTGAACCTGGCTGGTGAATTTCACACCCACCGGTATCCTGAGAGCAACAAAGGGAAAGCAGCGGCAGAGCATCCATATTTCTTCCAATTGCTGATCACTAGTGACTGCTTGAAAACCCAGGGAAAGTTGCTGGAGGTTTAAACAATCCCACCAGAAGCCTTGTTGAGGCACTGGCAGGACATCCCCAGTAGCAAAGACTGTGCTTGAATGCTTCAAATTGAGTGTGCCTTCAGGAGTGAGGACCTCTGTATTTTTCAGGCTACAGTCTCAAAAGAAATTTTGAATCCTTCTGTTCTTTTTTTTTACTCCCTGGCCACAGTCAACCTGAAGTGATGCGAGGTCCAAACAGGAGGACTCTGTCCTCATGTACGTTGGACTGAGCAACTCATTGCATCAAGGAGAACTGAGCTTCCAGCTTCTTGCCCCATCACGTGAAGTTATTTCACCTCTACCCCAATGAAAGGCCTGCTCCAACAGATGATTGGTAGATATTTGTCATTAGGGATTTATTACTGGGATTCCCCTTTGATACATACATTGAAAAATCACTTTGCCCCCTTCATCCTACAATCAATTTGATAGGCAGATTTTGGTTGAGCAGGCTGTGAGCCTTGTTGGCCTGATGCCTGAGAAGTAAGGTCACAGGATTATTCAACTGTTGGTTAAGCATGTTACTTTTCTGATTTTTTCCTCCCCCTTCTCCCCAAGTTGATTCTCAGAGAAGGTACAACACCTAAAAGTGCTTAATAATGGTCATCCATATATTGGATTTTTTTCTGCCTGGCACCAAATGCATTAACCTCCTCTTTATCTCAGTCAATAGATCTCGATTTTAGTCTCCAGAGAAATTTGGGTATGCTAATTACGATCACCTTTCTCATGACAGAGACCTTGTTATGACATACCGAGATGCTGACTTCCAAAGAGAAGGGTGAAATTGTGCATGGGCAGACAAGGGGTTTCCCTTTGAAACACACACAGTGCGGATTTTCTGCAGATGATGGGCAGCCCTAGCTGGAGATGCTTGCCTGGAAAAAATCAGCCCTGTATGGCTGTCAGCAGGGAGACCCACTTCCAGAGGCTTCCCTGCTCCTGGGTCTCAAAAACTGACCTGGAGAAACCCAGAGCTACTGCAGCTGCAAACAGGCTCCTTGCAAATAGCAGCTGAGGTGGGAGGAAGTGAAGCCCTGCTAAAATCCTCCCACACTCCGCAGCTGAGGTGCTGCAGGTGCAGTCCCACAGGGTCCTAGCTATGGGGCGAAGGAGGATGAGATGTTAACCCAGATGGGGCGTACAGGAGAACGGGACACGCTGCAGGTGGATACCTGCAGGATACTGCCAACACTGGTGGGCTCAGGGTGAATCTGCTCGGCTGCACGACACCAGGCCAGATGCGCTCAGCTGGCTTCGATACAGGCAAAGCCCCTCAGCATCTGCTTCCAAAAGCCACGTAGACATGATCTAACATCACCCACAGATGTCCACGCATCTGTGATGTGCCTATGCAGCATAATTCAGGGCTATGAAGAGACGTGGGGTTGCTCTGGAAAAACCTGCCCGCTAGCTGGAAGGACTTGGTTAGGACCTACACTAGCACCGCTGTATTACCTCTGGCACCTGCACAAGCTCATGTAAAACTTGCTTGGGCGTGCATGGTCTGTCACTGTGCTTTGCAAAGATGTGCTTTAGGTTATTCCTAAAGAACAGAGCAGGGAATCTAGTTCCTCATGGCAGCAGTCAGCTCCTCCAGTCCATAAAAACTTCATTTCCCTTCCTAAATCGCCCACCCAAATAACAACAACTTGCTATTTCAATAGGAAATGATATGGAGGTCCTATGAAAAAAACCTTTCTTCATTATAAACCCCGGAGTATATCACCATTAACATGCACTGTTGAAAGGGCCCCGTGGAAAAACATAACACCCAAACTTATTATTAAAGTTTATGTCATACTGTATACACAGGAAGGGTAGCCTTAACACTGACATTTCACAACCTTTTTATGCTTTCCTTTGTAACCTTCATGTTATTCTTTTAAATACAGTTGTTTGTAATGCCACGAAAAATGGCAGGTATCTTACTTGACATGAGAAGTACTCTCTTCACATAGAAACACCCGTTTGCTTTCCTGGAATTACTGTTTCTAGGAACGGACAATAACAGACCAGTAGTAAACAGAGCTTTTTAGGATTCCTGTGATTAGTGCCAAACCAGTGAACCTGGGTGCCTTCCAGCTCTTGCCTTTCTCCCAAGGTGTGAACCCCTCTGGGTGACACGTCCAGGGGATGCGTGGAGAGCCTGGGGCAAGCTGAGGACACCGGCCAGGCACCACGGGAGAGGCGGGGAAGGGGAAGCCCATGACAGCCTCCCGCTGGCACCCACTCTCGCCCTGGGGTACTTCACCAAGAGGTTGAGGTGCCATTACCTGCGGCAGGGTGGGAGCAGACACGCAGATATACTCTTCATCTGCCACGGGCGGGGTGTGCCCCATCGCCTCCGGCAGAGCGATGGCGCCCACCTGGAGCCGCGTGAGGGCACAAACGCTGCCGCTGAGCTTTGGAGCTGGCTCGCACCCCGGTGCAGGGGTGTCTAACAAGGGCCGCCTGAGAAGCGTTTCATGGACGAGCTTGATCAAACCATCTGGCGCCAAGGCCCCTCGCTGCCAACACCACTGCAGCCACTCCCTAGCAAAGAGTGAAGCCACAGATGCTGGTTCAAATGAGAGACGTGCACCAGGAGAACTTTTGCCCCCACCTGTCTTAATTATACTGAATTTAATCATTTCTTTGGAGAAAGGAAACGGTGTTCCCTGCCCCCCTGCATACTGAGTCACCTCTTTGGGTCCCACCCCACGCTCTAAGTCACTTGCAGATATTCCTCAGCGTTTATTACAGAAATTATGCCTTCTGAATAGATGCACATAAATTCATTTTGGACAAATAAAAGAAAAGCCCTCTCTGTGCAATCCCGTTTTTGTTCTGTCTGACTAAGGAAGGGCATTTTGTGCTGAATTGTTGGTTGTATTTTTCTCTATGTGCACGCAGCTTTTCCCAAAGTGTAACCTTAGCGGTGAATAGAGTGACTCCAACACAACTGGCTGCTCTCCAGCATTTCCAGGCTGTAGGAGAAAGAGCCTTTATGAAAGAAAGAGACACGTTGTTCCTTCCTGCCTGAGGTCTGCTAGGTAGCAAAGGTTCACTGGCAAAGGGGTGTTTGGACATACACGGTGACTGAGAATAAAACTGTTGATTAGAGGTGACTAGCTACCGAAATAAGTGCTACTCATTTCTACCTACAAGCACTCAACAATAACTGCCGGTTGGTGGGCTACCTAGTTTTACTCGTAAGCTGAAAAAAATTTGGGGTGAGGGGGTGTCTTTGAGCCACTTAATTATTAAGCTAAGACTGAGCAAAGGAGGAAGAAATTGAGAAAAACCTAATTACAGCAAATTTAACCTTGGCATAACTCAGCTCATAGCTAGGTTCAATTTGGCTTGGTATTTTTAGAAAAACTATAAAAGGAAGATAATCATATATCAGACTGAGAGGGGAAGAGATTAAGATATCCTAAAAGGTGAAGTTGTGGCTGGAATCTTTTTTTCCCTCCCCCTTTTTTTTTCCCAGTGAAACTTAACCCTAGTTTCTACCTCAGGTCACCACTGTACAGCCCTCTGTGTCCTGAGACCTGGAGGATGCAAAGACACGATTGGGTTTGAAAGATGGAGCTGATGAATCCAGCTGAAAGGGCAACTGCAGCCACCAGCCCTCCCGACCTACCAGGGCACCATCATGACATGGTTGCCCAGAACAGCCTGCCCCTGGTGCTCAGGGCAGCCTGCCCCATGCAGCACATATTTTACCTGCTCAGGGAGCCCTTCAAGGAGCCAGGTGAGCAGCAGACCTTCCCCCCCCCGAACAGAAACAGAGCTTCATCTTGATGACCTCTAGAAAAAAAAACAACCCCAAGCCAGAGGCAGACTGTTCCTGGGGTATCCCTGGGAATCCTCTCAGTTCAGTGCTTTGGTCTCCATCAGGCGACCAAGCTGGGCTTGCAGGGAACACGAGCCACAGCAGGTCGGTCCAGCAGTCCCTGCCTCTGCTGGAGAGCAGGAAGACAACACCAGAGCTCAGTTACCTCCTCAGGACACAAACCCTCCCTGGCTCCTCTGGCTCATTCGCACCCAAGAAGACACAACCACACGTCAAGGGCTCCACCACCAGCTGGAGGAGACCTCCCCTGCAGTAAAGCTGGCTGAAGGCTGCTCTGTATCACCCGTGCCACCTTTTTCATCTACGCGTTGCAAACCACATGGCAGTTCAAGAGTGGGGTCTTCAGCTTTAGAGTTTGGGGGCTTTTTCTCTTTTTGTTTAATACATAACTGCTTTAAAAGCCCATATCAAACAGGCACAAACCTTGAAAAATTTGCTTTCTTGCAAACCTGCATTCCTGAGTTCCTAGAATAAATAAAGGGCAAAAAAGGAGGAGGGGCAGGAGTGAAGCATTAAGAACCGGGGAAAAAGGAAAATGGAAACAGATGAGCAACTTAAAGAAAAAACGGACCCAAACCCAGTTTTCCACACGAGCTGTGACACAATCCTTAGCCTGGAGATGTTGCGGGTATACCACCTACCTGCGTGACCGATGCATCCTAGCAGTAAGCAGCACTTTCCCAGCCTGCAAATACTTGCATGCTCACACACCAGTTACATTTTATGGCCTGGAAACAATAGTAATGATGATAAGAGAAATGCCTACAATACAGCAAATTAATATCGCTAGCAAACTGTTCGATATTACCTTTTTCAGCAATGTTATAGAGATAGGAGAGAGCCCTAACAAATTATGTGCAGAGTATAAAAATAATAAATTAAATTACAAGTGAACTGCAACTCAATATTTTGCATGAAAAATCAATTTTCTCTCCCAGCTCTGTTATACAGCCGGCAAAAGAAAGAACCCAGCATATTATCTCCACAGACTCCAAAACTGCCCAAGTAGAGGCCCTGTTGTTATTTTTCTAAGCCATTAAATCTTCCTTTTGTACTGGGTTTTGGTTTGGGTTTCCCCTTTCGCCCTCTGCTGACCCCGTGATACACAGTTACTTTATAGGTGGAGCTGATAGCACTGCCTAATTTTATGTCAGCTGATATTTGAGATTGCGAGGCCTGTTTTTGCTTCTTATACCTTTGCCGAACTTGAAGCATTTTGGGTGAATTTTACCATTCCGGTTATCAGGCTGAGACAGGCTGCCGGGTGTTTGCCTTTGTTTCATTTCATTTCAGTCCAAGCGAAGCCACTCTTCCTGTAAACAAAATGATGGGAAAAGATGTAGCCCTACCTTGGCAAAAGTAAACATGCAAACTTAGTGCTCCTTTTCTTGAGAAGTGCATCCTTCCTTACGAGTTTGTATCCTGAAATTCATGGCAGACAGCTTGCTCTTCGGCCAGGTTGCAAGACCATTAAAAAATGAGTTTGTATGTGCCCAGAAGACTTTTCTTAGGCTTCACAGCTTATTTCTTTAGCTATTCTATCCTCCCTGAGCTTGATGTGGGGAACATCAAGCAGGATGTTCCCTGGAACTGTAAGTTTAAGCAAAGATCTCAGGAAAGGTGTTTGGAGGTAACAGCCTGGAGCACGCTTATCCAGTGTGACTGGAAGCCCAGGTGGGAGAGGACACTGGCTGCAGAACCAGGAGATGGGAGCTGGGGCTCACAAGCAGCCTGTGACTGGATTGAGGCGTGCAGAAAAAAAGACTAATACAGGCTGGGAAATGAAAATTAGGTGGAGATGGCTAAGAGACAAAGGCTGGTGATCCAGAGACGGGAACAAGAAAGGAAAAAGTGTGTAACACTGTCTTCTAGGACGGGATGTGACTGAAGAGAGCTCCCCCTGCCCTTGAAAACCAGCCAGGAAAAGTGGATCAAGAAGTTTCATCCCTGTTTATGATCAAATTGAGCGTCAACACAATGCCAAGCAATGGGATTTTTGTTTTGTTTTAATTTGCTACTAAAAAAACCTTAGGCAATTTCATAACTGCATTAGAAAGGACTTTATTAACATTGAAAAATCTACCACTAAGAAGTCAGAAAAATGCCCGAGTATACAGCAGTGACACGGAATTATACCACCTTCGTTTTGCCTTTTATTATGTCTTTATTTGACTTTATAACCCCAGTGATGCTTTCTAATGCAGGCTGTGTCTGTGTTTGCATGTGTGCATGCAAACGTCCAGAGATATTCGCCAGTGCAGATTTTACGTGGGTGGACTCAGAAATATCCTCCACCTGCCAGCGGAGACGGCAACCAGGCTGCACCCGAAATTCCACCACTGAGCTCCAGCAGGTCGGAGACAATAAAAACTATGAAAGCACAGCGGGTAAAACATCTCCCACACAACTGGCCCCTTTAATGCGCCATCCCAAACCCAATTAAGTCTTTGCAAAAGCGTCGTTCTGCAGCCCTTTCACTAGGATTCATTTCAATTAGCTTTGGATAAGGTCATCGGTAATTTTTTTACCCAGCCAGGTGGTATTTTTTATACCAATGCAGATTTCACATAGAGAATATCAGAAAGCCACTGAACAGCCATTGAGCAGGCTGTATGGGGAAAAGGGGCCATGCTGTAAATCAAAACTTACTCAGAGTCTTTTTTTCTTTGGAT
>NW_009258671.1:8217357-8245085 GCF_000687185.1 Egretta garzetta
CCGAGAGTGCAGTGCTCCCCATTTTTCTCTCAGAAGTCAGGAATCAGTTTACCAGTGTGGTCTTGACAGGTTTTATTTTCAGGGGAGCTAATAAATGATGGCTCCAGCTGAAGGCCATGCACAGCTATAGGCAGACGTTGCTGCCGCTAGTTTTGGAAAGTTGCCTTTTAGGGGTCATGTAAACATGAGCTTAGTTGAAATACGTGTATCTGTCATTCTGATGGGATGTAAGGCCAGTTCCTAGAAGTATTGTATACCATACATATGGTACAGTACTTGGGGAAAAGGTGTTACCCACTTCCTTTCCTTGATAAAAAATGGTAAGGTACAAAAACTTCTACTCATGCCCCTGGAGGAAGAGCACCACTGTCATGTTCACACCAGAACATGCCCTGCTGTGTGAGACAAAAAAGAAAGGGTGCCGTAGAAAAGGCAGAGGAGCCCCAAGAACCTGTAGGGTGAGGGACCATGAGCACTGTCCTACCAAGTAGGTCCATCGCCTGCCTCAGAGGTGACCTGTGCCTCCGGCAGCGGCTGCAGTGGGGTTACCTGCTGAGTCCCCTGTGCCCAGCGGGGATGCCTCTGTGGGCACCAATCCAAGCTCACTTGGCATCCCTGGATTTTCTAGGCACCTTTCCTAAATCCACTGCTGCAGGATGGATTTTGGTGGAGGACCGTCTCTGTGCCTGGCGGATAATGGAGGAGGCATGCACGTGCTCATCTCCCCGTTCTCCTTCAGTCAGATTGTGTGGAAGAAGTGAGATACACATCTCATCCCAGCACAGCAGCTGCAAAATCTGGAGGAAGAGGATGCTTGGAGGATGCCTTTATCCTCTGCGTGCGGCAGCGGGGAGCTGCCCCACAGCAGCAAGGTAACACCACATCGGTGGGCTGTACTGCCATCTAGCCCGCGTATGCCGCCGCAGAGCGCTACAGATTTGGCTGGGAGGATATTAATGATCCAAACCTGCAATTTTCAACCTGCGGTGGAAATATCCCCACAGAGTAAGAACGGCTTTTAAGGGGTCTGTGACAGGTCATGCAGGGAAGCAAGCCTGTTGTCAATACACTTAAATCCGCTAGATAACAGGCTGCACAGCCACTGGAATATATTTAGGGGACTGCAATTGGAAAATGCTGAAAACTCACTGATTTGGACTCATCAAGCAATAGCTCAGCTTCTACAGCAAAACAAAAACCTCAAAAGTGGTGTAGAAGAGGACAGTGATGCACTTGCCATGAGCACAAGTATCTGTCAGGACCGATGAAGGCAAGTCAGCCACCTCTAGAGCCAGTGTTGGTCCAGAAAATAAAGGCCTATTTTTCCTAACGCCTTCGAGCATCATACTGAGCTGCTGTTGCTTCCTTAGGGATGGCAGCTGTGGTCTCCTCGCTTTCTGGACACTTTTAATGAGAGCCACGAGGGTAATTTGACCCCTTAGGAAATTTGCATTCAACAAGTACAATTTCCTAGCCCTATCAGTATTAGCACACACTTTGCAAAGGTGCATCCAGCAGTCCAGGGTTGCTGCAAGAGGCACCCACCCTTCAGACTCTGGAAGAAATCCAAGTTGCTAACCCCCTTCAGAAGGCACTGGGGTGGTAATGAACACAGTGTGGTAAAAGCGTCATTACCTGTTTGCAAATGTAATGGCTGCAGTCTCTATCATCAAACTCCAGGCCACCAGCAGCAGCATCTACTCCTGGGTTGTGCCAACTCACACCAGGCAGCTCTGTGGCTGTGCAGGGGACGTGCAGGTGAGAGGAGTAGGGACGCCAGAGGAGGAGCAGCACACCCAGCTGAGATGCTGTGCTGCCCCGCTAAGGAGGTAACGGGGAGAAGCTGAACTTAATGGCAATGTTTTTCATTGCCCAGTTCAAAAGCTGGCTGTGCTTTACCTGGTTCTGTCAAACCCCCTCCAGCACAGTCCTAGGAATAGAATCTTCTGCCCAATATTGGGAGGAATGCATGGAGAGGGAAGGGGGGAAATGCCTGCGCTGTTGGCATCACATCCACGCTGCCATGACAGGCATGAGGATGACAAGTACGGTCCTGCTGTCGAAGCAAGGCCCCAGGGCGAAGCCTTCCCAGGAGGCAGGGTTTTCAGAGCCTCCTTCAGCAAAGCCACGCTCAGCAGCAGAGACCAAAAAAGTCCTGTGTCCATTCCAGAACACCTGCAGGCTTGGGACAGCCCAGCCAGTGATTCACATCCAGCCTTTCTACTTTTCTACAAAAAAAAAAAAAAAAAAACCACAAACAACTAATCACACTTTTCCAAAAGTGGCGTTTTTATAAATATCCAAGACAGATGCTTCATCTGTTCTGCAGCAGTGTCATCTAGCTTATGTAAGCGGGCAGAAATGTCAGCAGGAGAAATTTCCAAACAAAGGCACTTTGGGGCCAACATCACTGGGACAGTTCCCCCTTCCCTCACAGTTTATATGGATCTGGGTTTTGTTACGTTTTCAGATTTAATTCGGTTGAACTGCAAGAAGAGGTGTGAACTATTCTGCAGCGCTATGCCCAAGTCTCTGTCTTGAAGGGGCTGAAGTGACCATCTGTGAAATACCAAGGGACCGGTAGGAGCAGGTAGCTTCTCCTCACAATTAAGTGGCCCTTTCCGCGTGAGAAAGAAAAATCATTTTTACTTCTCAAAGCAGCCAGCTAAGGCTTAATGAACACTCACAACCCAGAATAAACTTAATAAGCCTGAACTGATGAAGATAAAGCTAATCACAAAAGAGAAAGGCTCTGCTCCCATGGCAGGATGAGCCAGGGTGAGATCACTGCAGAACCAGCACCCAGCTGAAGCCCGCGGCAGGGAAGCCTCTCCCCGAAGCATCCCATGGGCTGGAGGTGAGTCTTGCAGCTCTGGAGAGTTACAAGCTCCATGTACATGCCCTAAAACAGGCTGTAATCAACCAGCTCACAGCCCACCTCAGTGAGAACAAGAGTTTCCCCGAGCTCACAGTTCAAGTTATAAAACTTCATGCTTCCAACAAAAATATTCCCCAGAATAACGCTTGGGGCCCTGCCACTTGGCAAGCCTTGGGAGCACGCTCCAGTGCAAACAATTTTTAGATCTAAGGGAAGAGGAGAAAGAGGAAATATTTTCATAATGTTATTTGTTTAAGGTGTCAATACCCATTTCCTTATTTTAAATCTACTTGATTCCCAAACCAGCAAGGTGCAAGGTTTAAAATACAAGAATAAACCAATGGCCCATCAAAAAAACCACTGTGTGATAAGAGCTCCTTGACCTTTACTTTTTTCTGTTTGTCTTGTTATAGCCCTGGTTGGCCCCACTGTTTTGTCTTTTTATCCTCTTGCCAGTTGTGAGAAGAAATAATGGTGTTTCTGAGAAGGATCTTCCCTGTCACTGATGGAGACAAAGCTTTGGCGTGAAAGTTTACAAATCTTGGGCACGGGAGGGTGAATTTCTCAAGGCAGTAAACAGTAGCTTGTCACATCATTTTTCTGGAGATTGAATTTTCTTTGAATGCTGCCTACGTATTGGAATAGGTTCCTGAGAGTCGCCAACAGTAGGACGTTTCCTCACCCAAAGCGAAGAGTGTTGACACGTGGAATAACTAGTAGCTGTGGCGATGCAAACATCATTTTATCTTGTCCTATATAAACTCTTCCACAAAATGGAAATTTTATGTGTTTTCATGCTTCATTCCTTCACTTTGGACTTTTTCTTCTCATGGCCAAAACCAAATACATTCCAAATTTTCCTTAGGGAGGAAAACTTATTCTCTCTTTCAAGTCACACCAAAAATATAGCTGACCCAGTTACCACTGTATGCTTTAGAGCTGCTCAGTCAGAAATCAGCTGGGGAAAGCAGGATGAATAAATGACACACTAGATCAAATACATAATTAAAGGGTACTAAATACAGCTGGCCATAATTTTTCCAAGGAAGAAGATTTTATATAGTCTTCTGTAAATCAACATCTTTCAATGTTTTTCACATTGTCAAAATTTTTATTTTTTTAATGTCTCACATACTTTGAATATAGCTATTTCTACCAAAACAGCTAGGAATTATTACAAAAAAAAAATAACTGAAGCTAGTTTTCACAAGAAATTAGTTTTTAGTTTTCTTTCTGGAATGTAACTCCTCTCCCCTGAAATTGCACTTTATCAAAAAGGGAAAATTTGAATGTTGCGCTGAAAACTTTTTACCTAAATGTAGTTGCTTTTTTTCCTCCCAAAACCATCTGTGAAGTAGCAACTATTTTGTTGTTATTAAATGATGATGTCAATTCAGCACAGATTACAGATCATATCATCTTGCAAAGAGGTTATTTACAATTTTGAGGTGATCATCAGTACTTTCATTTCCTCAAAACTCTACATTAAACTCTACCCTTCTAGTTGTTATTCAACAACTATTTTCACAAAGATGTGAAAAGAAAATCCTCTATTTCTCCATCCGCCAGATATAAGGACACATTTTGAACTCTGCAAAATGAAACAACTTTAAAATTTAAAATATATCAGCCTCCTCCTCATGAAGAAAATATATAGAACCTATTATTCAAGGGAACCAAGCATTTGTTACTTCCTTCTGTCAGTTTAAATCAATTTAGAGTAACTATACATGCACTTAAATTGCTGCTTATTATATTATTTTTATTTGATCACATAGCAGCTCTTCCCTTTCAAAGGCTTAACTGCTTCCAATAATAATCAGGAAAAAGTAACCTCAGAACTTTCTCACAGCATCTCTCTTCTCATTTTTCTTCCTCCTCTGACCTTCCTCTAAGCCTCCTCCCCCCGGAAAGAGAAGAGAGGTGTGAAAGGCATTAATTAATTTATCTATCATACACATTGGAGGAAAGCACATCCCCTGAACTGTTTCTTTGTTAGGTGTAAGTGCCTCATCAATCTCGAGCAGATCAACCCACATACACAATTAAAGCCAAACAGAGTAAGGACAGCTGTGATTTGAGGGCACACTGTGTGACGTCCCAGGAATGCTTGCAGCCACGGCTCATTCGCCGTGAGCCTACGTGCATCCTCGCCTCCAGTAAGCGATCTTGCAGGACAGAAACCTTTCTCTAGGGAGCCAGGGTAGCTTTGGCCAGTTTCCATAACCATTGCCTTGTTGGGGAAAGATGAAACCCATGAGGGCAGGAACATGGGAAGCAAAGACAGGTTGCTGGAGAGCATTTTCCAGGAAAGCTTTCCAGCCTGACGTGGGAAATGGGCCATGGGAGGTCATCTCCCTCAGCAAGCGCTTTACTCCCATGAAGGAGGCTTGTAAGCTCCTCAGCTGATGTTTGGGGATCCTCAGACTAATTACTATCCCAGGATACTGCTTGATGAAAACACAGTTCAACCCCTAACTTGTACACGCCGTGCTTGTTCATGTGGTACGGTAAGATGTGCCAAGGTAAAAGTTGAGAAACGAGCATTTTGTAGCATTTACTACATGTTTTTTTCACAGAATCACAGAATGGCAAGGGTTGGAAGGGACCTTGGGAGACCATCCAGTCCAAGCCCCCTGCTAAAGCAGGTTCTCCTAGAGCATGTTACACAGGACTTCGTCCAGGCGGGCTTTGAATATCTCCAGAGAAGGAGACTCCCCAACCACCTTGGGCATAAAATTAATCTTGCCCTGGGCATAAAATTCAAACTCCGAAGTTTTCCTTGCCCTCTTCTATCTCTGGTTGCTATTTGGGTTTTGTTTTCCGTGTTTAGATCTTTCCAAGTCATGTCTTGCAATTTGATTGCAACATGAACAGAGTAGATTCTTTTTACTAATTCTTTCATTTAAGAAACAAAATTTCACATTGACTGAAGGGCTGATTACAATTAAGTTGTTTTATTAAGAACAAATTCCTAACAGAATTTCTTTTAATCAGTTCAGACCTGTTTTACTGTTTCGTTGGAAGTAAATTCAATCATGAAAACATGAAGTTACTTGCAAATGTTTTATATTGTTTTGACTAAAAGATCTCCTCTTAACCTGGAAGACAACTAGTGCCATGTTGGCATTAATGTTGCTTTGATTTCTTTTACTCCAAACTATTCTTTGTCATAGTTTATGGGCACTTGGAGAAGAAAACAAGTTATTTGCAGAGCTCTAGCCTTTGTAGCATGTGTGTGTGTCTGCATGTCTGTGTGTTAATACACAAATGTTCATCTACTCTGGGAACTTGACCTTGGATCAAATCACAGAAACACACGCTGCTGGGTATGCGGCAACTGAAGTAATTATATTCTTGCTAAGTTTCAAATTCATTTGAATGGAAAAGTCTTTTCTATCATTACATATTATTGCATTACAGGAAAAGAGTTGCCCTGTTCCACCCCAGAGAGGATGGCATTTAGATCTAAATCTCATGAATAACTTTCATCCAGTAGTATAGAATCATAGAATCACAGAATGGTTTAGGTTGGAAAAGACCTTTAAGGTCATCAAGTCTAACCATTAACCTAACACTGCCATCCCACCACTAAACCACGTCCCTGAGCACCTCGTCTACCCGTCTTTTAAATACCTCCGGGGATGGGGACTCGACCACTTCCCTGGGTATGAAAGATATTAAACACTGAATTATCTTTATTTGTTTTACAGACTTCCACCATAGCTTTATTTCATTATGAAGTTAGAAAAAAGGTAAGTAGATCTTACATCTGACACTCCCTAATGAAAAAGGCAGTCCTCCAACAGGGCCAAACCAAACAGGTTACAACACACAAAAAAGCTGTCGAGGCAATGTGCCCTAAGGGACACATGCCAGAAAAATGGTACAGTTTGTGCTTTGTAGGCACTGAAAGCAGCGTTCTTCTCCCCCGGCTGCAGAGGTTTAATATCAACTCTCTTTGCCTGACCTGGTGGATCCTTCAAGGGCAGTGGAGAGAAACAGACACTCACAGAGCAAAATTTGTTTTAGACGTCTACCTTACACATGTCATTGTATTTCAGTAATGCTGCTTTCTTGCTGCTGACTAGATGGGGAATCCCAACCATACATCTAGACTGTAGAAAATTTAGATGGCTAAATGTGGACAGGCAAAGCCCATCCAGATACCTGCAAACAACAACAGAGAGGTTTCAATTCAAACAATCAGACTTAAAAAGGAATCAAGGCTTTAAAATTTACAATTTGCCTTCATATCTCTGAGTATGATAAGCTACAGATTTTATTGTAGAGCGTTCTGGCAGATTTTATTGCAGAGAGTTCTGGCTCCTAGTCAAACTGTACCCCATCAGCCTTATTGTGACCTGTGTTGAGAATTAGTAAGTAACACCAGAAATGAGCAGAAGTGGGACTCGCAGGCTCAGATAAATTAGGCCAAAATTGTCTAAGTGTGATATTCAAACTAAACTTCTTCAGAAGACTTGAAAAATTCCACCCATCTCTGTCTTCCCCTCTCTTGGGTGCAGAATAAGTATTCTAAGCTTCAGCAACTGATATGACAGAGAATCTGTTCAGAGGGTCCTCTAGCGCACACAAAAACATTGAACACAGACCAGTGGAGTCCTATGGAAACAAAAGCATTTCTCTAGCGCTGCGAGGTGGATTGAAAAGGAATTTGGGAAACTGAGCGCTTGGAAGCAGAACAAGGGGACTAGGCAGGCTAAAAGAAATGAAGTTATCAAAACACAACAGTGAAGTAACACGAGGGATATACACTAAGCTGATGAAAAGCAATACAGAAATAGGAACAAAAGCTGCTCGTCAAATTTAACTAATCGGTAGGCAAGCATTTGGGTGGAGGTTCTCTAAACAGCAAGTAGCTGCTGAAAGAGTATTTGAACTTCCTAGCGTCACTGAAATTCCTTTGCATTAGCCGAGATAGTTTGGCTCTCTGAGCCGCACAGGGAGTGCAAGGTTGTCAGCGTTAGCGCTGCATTTTCTGGCTTTTGCGAGTTCCATTATTTTATCACTGTAGGTTTTGCTGTTGTTTTTTTTCCCCCCCATGAGTACATGCAGATTACGATTCTGCTCACAGAGCTGCAACAAGTGAAGGGAAAACTGCCTGCCCTGGCAGTACTCCCTAATACACTTTGTGCAGCTACTGATTGCATCCGTGTTTCTCCCACAGCAGCCCCCTGTGTACAATGAGGAAAAGATACAGGCAGTAGAAAAATCACTGTCAGAGCAACAAGCTTTGACTAGCTTCTACTGCTTGTGAATGTATGTGAATTGGTGAAGAGAGGTTGTGGGGAATCTAACCATGACTACTGTTTGCAAGTGAATACAAATTTCATGTCTGGGTGACCATCTCCTAATTGCTGCTGAATTTTTTATATTTTTTTTTTTCCAGTAGAGCTGACTTTTGAAGCTGGTTCTTCCTGAGCAGCCCATGTGGAGCTGGAGCCTGCTAGGAGGCAATTAGCAAGAATTAGTGCAGGTGCTTCTCTTGGCTCCCATCCATGGGAGTCAGTAGTGCAGCTCAGAGCTCCTTGCCCCGCCACGCCAACCTGGGAAGACTCCTCTGGCAGGGATGCACAAGTGCTGCTCAGCTCCTCCACGCAACACAGCTGAGACTTACTCACAGAAAGTAAGATTTTTGTCTGGGCATTGGTTTATTTAAAGCTGAGTTTTCATTCTAGTTACAGTCTCTGCATAATGGATAAGAGCACTTCAGCTCCTAGCCTTGCCGTTGCTGATCAATATTGATCTGAAATGGAGGTATAGCCATTGTGTATTTAGTGTCTTTGGGAGCCAGAGCTGAAAAAGTAGCAATTTATACATGTTTCAGTTACAGTTATTGCAAGTTAGTCATGGGATAAACAGATTTACCATGCCAGTAATTCTGAGACGAACTGGTAAGGTGAACAAAATGATTTTAGAGTTTAGCAGCATCACTGTTTGTGTTCAGCATTAACAACTCACACTTACACTATCAGTACCTGATTTTGAAGTGGCTTGAGAGATGGGGGGATATAGGTGGAGCTGCTGAGGCAAAGTGAGATGCACTGACTTCCAAAGTTGTTCAACAGATGCATTGACAAAGCTAGGAATGAAAACCAAGTCTCCCAAGCTATAACCCTCCATCCTCCAGTAACAGCCCCTCAGTTTATGGCCCCTTAATTTTCATCTCCTGTTTACTCTTATTTCTCCGGAGTGAATGTGCACTGAAACAGTTCACTCAACCAGAACCTCAACTCGCTTCTAAGTGTAAGAACTGGAGAACCCACAGCCGTTGAAGAGTTGAATTTGTGAGATGGGCAAGGGCTTGAGGAGGACTGAGTTAATACCATGTATTTATGTGGTGCCTCGCACCTATGATTGAGGTCCCTAGGGATAACACTTACAGTGCTAGAGATGCCACAATTAATACGTTGGTTCTAATATCTGATTCTTCAAAATGTTACTGCTTGGAAAGAGGAGATACCATCCACAAACATGATTATTCCTTGAAATACTGACTTCAACTTACACATGTGCCTTCTTTTCCACACTTGGTTCCTAAAGATAGATACCCATTCATATTCTAAGAAAAAGTATGCTTGTGGTAGGGAGAGGGCTGCCCTGGGAATTACATGAAAGATGTTTTTAAATGGCAGGTGGTACAAAGTAATGCAGAGGTTGACCATACAGAGTCCTTGGCTGTTGACAAGTCTGAAAAGATAAACTAGGGTAAACATAGGCAGCTGAGATACTGACATTGTACTGGTGGGCTAGAAGAATGTTAGGTGAAGTGATAGCAAGAGCAGCAGCAAGTTTCAGATGTCCTGGTACACTGGGGGGAAAACAGTGCTGTTGAAGTGTGGGTGCTCTCCATCACTTGTGCATGCACCAGTCCAGATTTGTCCCCAGTCCAGATTCGTCCTCCTCCTACCAAAACTTCCGCCATTCTCTAGCCCAAGACACATGCTGGCTGTGTTAAATCATGGCCATTGATAAAATCTAAGCAGGAATTAGAATTTGTGCAAGAGCTACCTTAACTGTGACCACAAGTTTCCAATATACAGAATTTCATACAGCGCACAGATTTGGATAGCGCAGTAGGCACTTCTCTGTTCTCACCCTTATTCCCTAGCTGTATGTAAGCTACAGAATAGAGTTTCATTAAAGCAATGGATATATCAGAAACCACTGGCACAGTAGAACTATATTCCCACACAGCATAATTGAGGCTGCAAGAAAAACGGCAGGTTGTCCTTCATAAATATTTTAAAATTAAACTGTAGAAAAGTCTGACTTACACTCATTTTGTGAACTTTAAAGATGACTATTTCTATCTCTACACCTACGTATGTTCCCACACAAAATACTGTACTAATTTAGAGTAAAAGAACACAGAGGATTATATCCTGACTGAGACTTATACCTTAAGACACAATAGAAGTAGTAGTATTCAGAGACGCAGAAAGTGCAGAGTAGAAAAATATATTGGGGGAGGGGGGCAGGGAGGGAGAGCGGGATGAATTCACAAAACTCACCAAAAATTGGGGCTGTGAGGAGAGTTTCAGTTCTGTTGTTGCAGTGATATTTCATATATGGACTTCTATCTGATTGTCTAGATTTAAAATATTATGTGAAATGTAGAAAAAGTGGGTCATAAAGATCAAGTAGGATTTTTCCATTCTTTCAGTGTCTTTTGTTTACAATACAGCATCCATTGCTCTAGATTAGTTTATTTTTGGGTTACTGTTTGCATCCTTAACTTTTTGGAGAATAAATTCCAGATTCAACACGATGTTTAGGTACAAATACAGCTTTTAAAAAAAAAAAGCCTTCTCTAGGGTGTCTGCATCCTGAGCTGCACAAGTAAAGCCAGTAAAGAAGTCAGTAGGAGTTTTTCCAATAACATTAGCTACATTACTACATTCCTCCCTCCAGCAAAACCCCCAAACCAAAACCCCCGGGATATTGCAGCTTGGTCTCCCCACTTCCCCATCTCTTTTGGGATTCATGCAATTTTTAACTCTGTTCTTCCCAGGTCTGCCACAGACAGGCTGGAAGGCATTGAGGAAGTCACATCACTGGGGAATGCTTCCATTTCCCAATTTATAAAATGCAAATAATGATACTTCCTTCATGGGCTACAGACCAATAAGGAAAAGCACTCTAAAAAACCCCCAAAGTTGTTACAATAAGGAGAAATTTCCTATGCACAGCTGTTGGCTAACATAAATGACAGAAATCTCACCTGCTGCACCTAACTGGTCCCGATTAAAACCATCTACTACTATTCATGCCCTTAGAGCTAAGCTGGTTCCAGAAAAATCCATTGAGGCGGTAGCTCTAGTCTTCTACCCTAAGATCAAAACCACCACTGCCACCTAATGCAAAACGGTGACCTAATATGAGTGCACCCTCCCAATTTAAATATGTTCAGAAAGTATTGACATGAGAGTGTGGTCCTGGCAGGTTTTTATACTCCAGCAGGTACTCTGTCATCCTACAGCTGGTGGAAAGCTGGCATAAGGTGCTCTGACTAATTTGGGGAAATAAAAGTCCCGTGCCCACACCTGCTCTAGATCACAGTGGTACTGCAGATGATAAAAGTTGGGCACTGTATTAACTGCTGTAGCACTATGGCCAAGTACCCTGTGTAGCATAACCTGTGCAAGGCTACACCTGGTTTTATATATGCCCCATAACAGGGGCCAGTGTTAAGGTTTGCTGCACACAACACTCAGGATATTCCTTCCATCTGCTGGTGGGGACGTACAATTTGAGCGTGGCCTGGGCGTGCAAAGTGGCACTGAATGAAACCAGGACCAAACGGATCATCTTGTTTGATTCGCTGCAGGTTCCTGCAAGGCAGTGATTTCCTCCAGCCCCCACTGAACAGGAGGTTTAGGCCTGGGAAGCTCAGCTGCATCACTCACTCAGAGACTGAATCAGAAAAGAAAAAAAATACCAAATAAGTTTCCCGCAGATGTGAAGGGCTGCCTGCCTCTGCTCCCTGCAAAACTGCTTTCCGTGTAGCCATCTAGTGGAAGGCAACCAAAATGTTCCTAATTAGGAAAAAAATAGAGAGGGTTATTTCAGGCATTCAAAAGACCACAGTACAAACACCCGATAAATCAAAAGGAACAACCATCTCGCTGAAAGTCTTCTGAAAGCATAATTTTCAGTTACACAGGAGAAGTTTTATCAGGCAACCTCCTGTCTTTCAGAAAACATAATAGAGGATCCCCAAATGTAACAGGTTGATTTCTCCTATCAGGTCGGTTCTACTTTGATGTAACTCTATTCTGCATTAGATGAGTTCGTTTCTGATTACATGAAGGTAAATAAGATGGGAATTGGGCCTATTAAGTGTATATTTAGCTGGCTCCCTAAGCAATCTATTTTTTCAAAACCAGGGCTTGCTTATTTGAGATAGGTTTAAACAACTAATAGAAAAACTAACTCGCTGCCTGAAGAAACCCGGTCTTGTGCTTATCATCAGCACAGCCACAGGTGACCCCAAAGGACGGAAGTTTCACCTCAGCTGTGAGCAGGTGTGTACCACTCCGTTCGGTAAAATACCTTTGGGGGAAAATTCCTACTCCTTTATAAGCGTGAAGCAAACGCAAGAAGCACTATACCAACTTAATAAAGAAACCATGAGGGACAAGCAGGACATTTCTTCAGCTACTGTAGCAACTAAATGAGGAGGCAAACAGTCAGGCAGCATTCTATGCCAGACAAATGTCTGGTTTTCCACATATTAATAAAAAGAGAATGCAGAACTGCGTTACCGGTCCTTTCTCCCCTTCCTCACTCCAATATTTTCATTTTAATTGCCAGTGGGGTTCACAAGAAACAAGCTACTCTGAAAGACTGAATGATGCTTTAGTGAAGCACAGCAGTGGTAAACGAATGTTAATTCCTTTCCGGATGAGAGCAATTTATAGCCATATTCTTTCCTCAGCTTCCCCACCTGTAAAACAAGAGAAATGGCAGGGTGAAAAAACACTAGAAGTTGGGATTCTTTTACTGCAAGGTTGGTCTCATCATGTAAGTTTTGATATTAACAGCGGTGTCCAGCTGAAATACTTTCTCTGTAAGATAAATACTAATGAGTAATCATCTCTTCCTTGCTTTACGTAATTTACAAGTGCTGTGAACTCTAATGGTTTCACACCTAGCTCTGCCTTATGCCGATGCATTGATTAAATGACAAGAGAATTTGGCTTAACATTTGCAAAGCGTTTTAAGGATAAAAGACACCAATAAACTGTAAACTGAGTATTATTGGATCTATGCAGAGCTGAACCAGAAAGGTGAAATTACCGGCGTTGCCCATATTTTTAAATCGTAACATTGGATAAAAACGCACGCCTGATTCCTCATGTCGAAAAATATCTTTCTGACTGATGTCAACAGAGGAAGAGGGTAAGAAACGTAGATGACGGTGTCAGCCTGGGAAGCATGAGGATCGTGCTGAGCTAGACCACTTTATTCAGAGTTTCCTGCTACTCCATGAAAAGCTGAGATATCTGGACAGGCTTAGGTTGTCTGAAGGGCAAGTTACTATCTGGGCTAAGTTGGGACTGTAGAATTTGTCCTCACGTGGTTGGCTTTTATTTATAATTTGAGCTCTTTTTCACCTCCAAAGATAGTCCCATAATAGAAACAAACAGTAACAGACTCTTGAGTTATTCTAGGCTGTTGGTCGCATTTTTCCTCAAAACACAAAGGTCTCGGGTTTTATTTTTCTGAGTTCCCTGGGTTTACTTGCACAACTCCCATTAATATTGATGGGAGTTAGATGTCTTAAAAATCCCAATGCACACAGAAAAAGAATAGACTTCTAAGTGAATGTCTATTATAAAATGACAAAGAGCTGTAGTCTTTGCAAAAGCCGGCAAAGAGTATTCTTCTGTTTAATGCTCTAATAAGTGTCCTATTATCCATTTAGTTCAATTACACTGAATGAGTCTGTTTTTTTCCAAAGCCTTTCACTTTGTCACAGTGAGTACAGGGAGGCTGACAAGAAAGATGAGCCACTGCTAGCTCTTGGGTAGCTACACACTATACTCACTATACCTCAGTGAGAACCAGGATCCACTCATTAGCAGAAAGGAAACAGGCACGACAATGGCCCCTAGTAGAGCCCTCGAGGTACAAATCTGACAATGATCCCATTGTAAACCTCTTATCATCAAAATGTTTTTATTCTCATCCATTACCCAATCTTTAGGGGCTCAGACTTAGAAAACAAGGAGGAAATGGCTCCCTTCTGAACTGCTCAGAAGAATATAAGACCGCGCTGAACAATTTAAGCCAAGAGCTACATGGGTTTTGATATGCTGCTTAATTCTCAGAAATTGATTTTGTTGGGTTTCCACAACAGCGACTCCTTCTTTTAAGACACCCATTTTCTTTTTACAAGAAACCCTCCATGGTGCCACAGGATGGGACACAAATACAGTGCTTTCAAGTGGAGAAAGTGTACAGAGCTATCTCAAGTATCAGTGGCACTATCATGAGTTAGTTAATCTTATCCTATCAATCAAAAGGGTCAGTATTTGAACATAATGGATGCAAAATAATGACAGACTTCAAAGAGATCTTACACTATTTCAGTATATACTGTATCTTTAAAGGTGAGTGTATATGTAGACTTCTGTTTTATCACACCTCATCTTTTACATTTCATGTTTTAGCAATTCATCCAACATGCAGAAAGACTAGTAGCAGAAATCTTAAATATATATATTCCATTCAGTAAATAATCCAGTTTCTTAAGTTACTGAAAGACATATGTATGCAATGGAGTGCCATTGCTCCACAGAAGCCCCTATAATATACTGGGTAATAACACATTTTAAAAATTGGCTACAATTTTTTTTTTTATGAGGTACACCATAACAGTAACTTGCAAGGCATTACAGCATGTCTCGTGAACCATAAGCAACTGAAAAATTATATTGGTAAACACACACATACATAGAGATATATGCATACAGATATGTGTGTGTATGTATACATACCCTGATACGGTTATTTGAATCTATTGCAACGATTGGGTTAAAGGGTCAGATTCCTTTTCTTTCTTCCATTCTTGATTGGGGTCCTGTCATATCATTGCTCATTTCCATCTACCAAAACTCTGTAAGAAGAACAGCAGTTGGCATCTTGATCCCTTCTGTCTCTGTCTTAGTTTTGAGCTCTTCTTCCTAGACAGGTGATGCTACTCGGGTGAAGAAATCTTTGTCAGCCCCGTGTGGAAACACTTTTCCCTCTGTCGGGCACACCTGATCCCTAGCATCCCATCCCTCGACTGCTGCCATTGCCTGAGGGCTACGGCTGCTGGCGGCTGTAGCACCCATTGCAGCCTGAGGAGCAGTCGGAGTGAAGCTTTGCCCTTGGCTTTTCTTTATCCAGCTGTTTAAAACAGAACCAACTAAGCTATACCAACACATGCCAATTTTATACCAGTTTGAATATTTCAGTCAGAAGAGTGCTTCCAGCAATGTAATTACTGGGCCACTGTCCCTACTACAGACACAGTTGCACTGACACTGTTGTGTCTTCTGCCAGTTACTAGTGTCACACCCCAAGGCATAACCCTTGTTTGAGGAGTTAAAAACTATTTTAGTATAAGTAAATATTAAATAAGTCAATAAATCAAAACCAAAGCGACTTCTGTGTGGAGATACTCCAAATGTACAGGGTTCTTTTGCCTGTTAGAGGAAGTTCAGGTTGTCTGTGTGCTGTCACGTCTCCTTGCTTGTGGCACACACCCCAGCCCGCAGCATGCACGCATGGTCCTTCTTGATTCCCCCCATGAGAAGTGCTCAGTGCTCTCATCTACCCTATGGCACCAGCATGCGGAGGAGAGAAATAGACTGGCCTTCAGCTTTTTTTCCCAAAGATAAGCAAGGACTTTTCTCATCCTGATTCAATTCAGCATGAACAGGTGGAGCTGTAGGTGCAACGTCTCCCACATGGCTCATTCCTGTCCCTGCCTGGCCTTTGCAGAGAAAGTTGGAGGACCAAAAAATGACAGAATCGTGACGTCCGTTCTCACAAAATTACAAACTGAGTATCTTTGCCCGTAGCCAGCCAGGATATTTGACTACACTAGCAGTAATAGTTAAAACAGAGATACCTCTAAATCCACTTCTCATACTACAGAATGACCGAACTGATGGACATGTGGGTCATTTTTGGTGCACCGAGGGAAAGCACACAAGGGTGTTGGCTGGAGTTGTGGAGGGTCAGGACTGAAGGCTTGCTCCTTTAACTTCTATTAAACAACAACCTAAGATTTCTAACAAGGTGCTCCAAAGATATTATCCCAGTAGTAGAAAATGTCTTGGCTGATTTAAAGAGGTGGCTTTGTCAGATTATAATATGTATTTCAAATGTTTTATAAAGTATGCAATGGCAATTGACATTTGACGCTGCACTTGAGCATCGGAAAGAGCTTTCCAGAAAAATGTTTTTTCTATTGATGTCAATTTTTCATTGCCATTCAATAGAGAACATGTTAACAAAAGAGTGAACGTGAGCAAATCACTTTCTCTATCTGCGATTACACAAAACATATCCCTTTTCAGTAAACTCAAGACGTAATTATTTACGGCCTCACTGATCTCAGCTCTTTATTGTCTTTAAGTCCTTTTTCAGTACATCTTCAGTGATTCAGACCAACTCTTGCTTTTATGCACATGGTAATCTAAAAGCTAAAGTCTTAAAAAAAAAAGTTAAAACTTTTTTTAAGTAAACAAGTTTATTGATGAGGGCTAGAATAACACACAGAAGCATGTCAAGATTGAAACAAAAACAAAAAAGTGAACCCCCCCAAAATGATCAGCAGAATTTCAAATACCATCCCAAGTTCGGATAGCTGTAACACACTTTAAAGACAGAAGGAAATCTTTACAGGAAAGATGTTTCAGGAGGACACTTTCATGAGTTAAAAAAGCATTTCTCAGGAGATTCAACGCACTGAATATTGAAATCAATGCAAAGACTACCACTGTCATCGCTGTCTATTTTATTGATCCGAAAATGAATTGCAGTCTCATTGTTGTGTATTTAAAAGCTCATCCTTCCCAACATGTATTGGCCAGGTCAAAATCTTGATTTTCAGAATCAATGTATTTGTCCCACTCCATATTCCTTTTTTTTTTTCCCCAGTATCTACTACGAGTAGGTAACAATACCTTGTTATAATCTATTCTTCATAATACTTTTAGCTGATTAAAGCAAAGAAATAGGGCTTAAATACAGTAAATCAATAAAATCAAAAGATTGAAGGCCCACTGGTCTTATCAGCCTGGACAAGGATTATCAAGCAATAACTGACATTGGCTAGGATTCAATTTATACTTGCATGTGTTCAGATGAAAACTTTGAATTTCCTTTTCGTTCTTTCATCTTCCAGGAGCAATTGTACTAGTGGTGTTTATCACCAGCAAGCTGTGAAAAATATCAGAAGTATTTCAGGAGCACGTGCTGAAATCAGGATTCATTTTGTTTGCTTGAAATATCTTTTTTTTTTTTTTTTCACTTGCCCATAAAAGTTTCAATAGTCCACTAAGAGAGCAAAAATAATGCAACACTGACCTGGGCTTCTTAATACACATCACAGAAGGCAATCAAGGATGCCACGGAAACAAGCGACTTTGAAGTGACCCTTGATTTGTCATGAATTTGAAAAAAAACAGTCAAACAATTTTGGTTAACAAACAAGCAAAACCACCCCAACATACTTTTGAAGAAAATTCTGACAGACTAAAGGTAAATGACCTGCCAGAAGTGTTTTTCAGAGCTCTAGTTAACATGTGTTTAGATGCAGGCAAAATTGCTTTGATAAAACTGCAACTCGTTTCCCAGCATAACTTCAGTACCATTATTTGCTGAAAGAAACAGAGATCCAGAAATTAAATTCCGGATCTCAATTTGGACTCAAATTAAAAAAAAACAAACAGGAATTGGGGAAAGTTTATAGAAATAGATGTAATGTGTTTAGAAATAGATTTAATGATTTAACACCCCTGATACTCCATGCCAATTTTTCAGGAGGCTTCAGAGGACAGATAGAAATAAAGGCTTACTCATACATAGTCTTTGAACAAATGCAATGCCAGACCCAATTTGCTGTTCCCTAAAAGACATTTTAAATAACTGCAAAAGGCAAATTTAACTACGGTTACACCAGGGATGAACTCAGCTCATTGTTTTCTTTCCTGGAGGCTATGACATTGAGTAATTATCAGAACGTTCCTTATTGTCGGTGTGCGAAGGGAATAAATGATTAGGTACAAGTGTTTACCTGAGCACCATTTACTGATCGGTTGGCTTCCAAATTGTCTTTGGCAGAAGACCACTTCCAGTTTTTCAGTATGCAGCTGAACACTAGTTATTTGGCAAATACCTACATACAAGCCTCTGCTGGCTATGCCTATGGAGCCTGTAGGTCTCAGAGCACTGCAAATATATTTTGAATAGGGTTTGCAAGCTTGTACTTGGTATAGTCAGAATTGTATCTCAGATTTCATAGAATTTAGAGCTTTAACACTGCAACTAACAGTGGCTATTAGCCACGTAATGCCTGCAGTTTTAGTATCATGAAAATGCGATGTGCCCTTAGTGCACAGGTTGAGAGACCATATAAACTTTATGGGCCATATGAGAATTTCTGGCTGAATGAAAGAACTTGGATGGCCTCTGAAAGGCAGCTCGCAGCTGAGGATTCAGGCTGTCTGACAGACTCCAACAAGCAATCGTCTCTTGGTGGTTCCCCTTATTCTAAAACAGTGAATGCTAAAAGAAATGAGGCAATTGAAATGCTTTTTCACCTTTAGGGTATTAATAACATGTCCATCCCCTCTCTCTTCCCCCCTCCAGCGCCCCCACCTTAATTCCATCATTAAAAAAAATTAATTTTTAAATACTGTGGGCAGGGTCTCCCCTCAGTAACACCTGCTGCCATTAGGACACTGAAGCCCACCTGCCTGCACCAGGATCTGGTAAAGTTCTTGCTGCCATTTGCACTTGCTTCCAATTTTCAGTTTGCATGTGGATGGATCCAGAAACACCTAACTGCATGCGTTGTCGCTGTATTCCTGGAAGTTTTACTTCTGTTATGCAATCCCCCTGACATTCCCTTTAAAAATGCAATGCAGCTGTAATATGGGGAAAGACACCACCTCACTCCATGTCCATCTTCCCTGCAGAGAAAAAAAAGAGGGTCACATTCTGCTGCTACTCTTGTAGCACACTCCTGTACCCCTGAAGATTGTCACCTGGCCCTCTGGCAGGGAGAGAAGTAAAAATTATCATACAATTTTTGCCTCCTACAGGGGAAAAGTTTGGAAGAAGTCTTTCCAGTGTGAAAGGTTGATATGCCATAGCCACAGATATGCCACCATACGCAAGCACCTCTGATGATCTGCCCTAAAAAACCCCACGTAAGCACCCACTTTGCTGTGTCACAGGGGCCTTCAGTGAGTAAAGTATCTGCTGGGAGCCAGAAAAACCTGGATGTCTGGGACAGCACATTACAATTATAATTTCATCCTGAGCTTAAAATGTTCCTTTCCACCATCCCACTCCAAGGATGAAAAGGGTCTCCTTCACGCATCGCTGTGTGGTTTCTTGAAGGAAGTGTTTTGTATTTCAGAGATTAGCCCACCTACTTTATGCTATGGTACAGGAGTTGCCATGGGAGGTACTCATTATAGCAAACCCTTCCACCCAAGTGCTAACAGCACAAAATTCATTTTCTCTAAATATCTTGTCAACTCTCCGAAAGAAGTAAGTTAAACCTCTCTTTTATGAAGTAATGTGATTATCAGTACACAGTATTACAGAAAAGTGATAAGTAATAGAAAAAAATGAATTATAGTAATGGGATACTTAAATCATTCTTTACATCTGTTCCCAGAGCAGTTGTGGGGAAAGCAGAAAACGGCTGTTCTTCTTCGATCAGTGGATTTACTTTTGTTTGGTTAATTAATGAAATGAAAAGTTTACTTGGGAAATTCCTGTCGTGTTTGAGGGAAGATCCTGTTTCACAAGGGCAGTTACAGCACAGTTATATTGAGGAGGTAAGTGAGAGACTCTGGGCTTTCTAAAATAAATGTGCTTTTTTTTCAGACAAGGGAAAATAACTTTCTGCTCTTAAGAGACAATATAATGTAAGCCATAAATCTATACACTTTACAGGCAAAGGACTCAGCTGTGAACTAGGCTGCAGATACTTTCTATCAAAGGAGTACCCAGAAAATTGGCAATTGCACAGTGAAAATCTTGTCTCTAAACCTTCCAGGATGGGACAAATAGAAAGAAAGCAGCATTTAATACATTTCATGTCATGACTATATTATCATTTGATCTCTATATAGGTACATAGGTGGCCATCTGATTACATATTTCCAGGTAGAAAAATGTCCACCACAATTTCAGATGATGAAACGGACAGGATCCCATATAATAAACGGAGTGTACCATCAGCAAGTTTGCTGACGACACAAAACTGGGAGGAGTGGCTGATACGCTGGAAGGCTGCGCTGCCATTCAGCGGGACCTGGAGAGCCTGGAGAGCTGGGCGGAGAGGAACCTGATGAAGTTCAACAAGGGCAAGTGTCGAGTGCTGCACCTGGGGAGGTCAAACCCCATGCACCAGTACAGGCTGGGAGCTGACCTGCTGGAAAGCAGCTCTGCTGAGAGGGACCTGGGAGTCCTGGTAGACGACAAGCTGACCATGAGCCAGCAGTGTACCCTTGTTGCCAAGAAGGCCAATGGTATCCTGGGCTGTATTAAGAGGAGTGTGGCCAGCAGGTTGAGGGAGGTTATCCTCCCCCTCTACTCTGCCCTGGTGAGACCCCACCTGGAGTACTGTGTCCAGTTCTGGGCTCCCCAGTTCAAGAAAGATGAGGAACTCCTAGAAAGAGTCCAGAGGAGGGCAACTAGGATGATGAAGGGACTGGAGCATCTCCTCTGTGAGGAAAGGCTGAGAGAGTTGGGCTTGTTCAGCCTGAAGAAGAGAAGACTGAGAGGGGACCTTATCAACACATACAAATATCTTAAGGGCGGAAGTCACGAGGATGGAAGCAGTCTGTTTGCAGTGGTGTCCAGCGACAGGACTAGGGGCAATGGGTGCAAACTGAAACTTAAGAGGTTTCAGTTGTATATGAGGAAAAACTTCTTTACTTTGAGGGTGACAGAGCACTGGAACAGGCTGCCCCAGGGGGGTTGTGGAGTCTCCTTCTCTGGAGATATTCAAAGCCCGCCTGGACTAAGTCCTGTGTAGATTGCTCTAGGAGAGCCTGCTCTAGCAGGGGGGTTGGACTGGATGATCTCCCGAGGTCTCTTCCAACCCTTGCGATTCTGTGATTCTGTGATTCTGTAATACCTTGTATATTGGAAACATGCTCCTTAAGCTAGCCAAAAGCTATCAGGAATAGCCACAACATAGTTAGCAAGTGATGGAGACAGAAGCCCTAGCCTGCCCACTTACAGATTTGGCCTCTAAGAAGACGAGTGAAAAGTTGCGATCATGTTGTTTGTTCTCAACTTCAGATCCAAGTCTTGGGTCCATTTTCCCTAATACACTAGATCTGTTGCTCCACAAGAAAAAGAAAAAACCTGGAACGTTTTTTGTTTTCTTCCAGTCACACAGCTCTGTGGTGATACAATACGACACATAAAAAACTAGGAACTACGGAAATTTTTCTTGCATTTGGACCAGTGAAATTTGCATTGGTAGGAAACATATTCCCTGCACAAAACTCCCTGTGGCTTTCAAACCTGCTTGTGGACTGATGAGGCACACTGCCTATGACTTTGAAAATTTCACATTTACTGCAAAAATATAACATTTTTCAGCAGTTTATTATGGGATATTTCCTTAAGGGAAAAAAATGTCATAAATAGCATTCTGGAAGAAACACCTTGCCTTGAGACAGGGTGTTTATCAAAACATAATGGAACATCTGAGTAGTCCTTCCTCACTGGCACTCAGCTACACGTAACAGAGTAAGAACCAGATTAGTCAATAACCTTGAAGTTTGCATAGGCTGCAAAGGACATAAAGTTAATTTTTAAATATTGGTTATTGTGACACTGTATTATATAAGGTAGTCAGAATGTTTAATGTATTTGGATGTTCATTTAATTAATGACAGACTGGCTAGAAAGCTGACTTAAACTGTTCATGGGCTTCAAATAAGCAGCCTCCTGCTAAACAGAGTGGAGGATCATTGAAAGGTCTCTGTGCTTACCTTTGAAGATGCTGCTTTCAAGACATGACTAAATACATTTCTTTTCTGGAAATGGTAGATCTGATGACTAACAGAGATTAGTATTCACTCCTGTTCTAACTCTTGTTTATTCCTCTCAACATTGCTTCATCAGTTTTAGAGGTTATTGCCCCTTCAGTAGTTTTGAGACTGCACTCTAGGCCAGGTCTGGAGAAAGATCTACCTGAAAATAATTCCTAGGGAGAAAATAGTAACTACTGAAATAAGATAAAGCCCTGACAGTGGAGTAATATACATAATAATTTCCCGCCTGTGATGGATTACGAGCAATATTAACACAGCTGGTTTTGCCAATCTGGGAGCAAAGTGATCCAAAAGACCAGTAACGGTTAAAAAATGAAGATAGACTAAAATGATCTCCCTAAAGATATTCCACAGTGAATAAAGTGCATTGATTCTACTGTAGGATCTGAAGAAGCAAAACTTCTGTGACTCGGTACCACAGAGCAAAGGCCTTAGGGTAAGAAAGACAGGCATGTAGCTCTTTTATTGCGTTAAAATGCCTTTCTCTTGTGTTCTCTTCTTTTCTGGCTCTAAAGATTAAATATGTTGGTTTAAAGAAGCTGTTGGGCACCTGAGCACAAACTCTGGAAGTCTTCTGATCTGCGGGACGCTGAACTCGGAGAGGAAGAGAATCAGTGGGCTCTATGCTTTAACACCCAAAGTCCTGGCCTTCTCATTACAGTGATGTGTGGAGACAGCAACATTAAACAAAATGAAAGGTTTTGCCCTTCAAAATATTCAGTATAAATTTCAGCTATGGTTCAATACAGCCAGCCTCCCCAGCAGTAATGATCACTTTGGTTAGTATTAAAATCTCCATTAATCTTCACAAATACACGGAAAATTCAAAGCATTTGCAATCCCAAGTGCATTGCACACAATATTTTTAGCAAGCTTATTAAAGTTGCCATGCACTTCGCACAGGGATGAGTGACCAAACTCAGGTGACCATAGCTCATCAGCTGTCAGAGGCTTCTTCCTTCTTGTGTCACAAGAAGCAGCTGGCCGTAGAAAATGCAGCTTTCCGCGGACAGGCACAACTGGTGGGTCAGTCAGCCATATGCATCAGCTACTAACGTATAGATTACCACTCTCTCTTGAGGAAAAAGCAGCATCAAGAGTCCTTTAGAAAGAAGAATATTACAGGAACGACGTAGTCATGTTAATAATGGACAATACAGCTAAGAAGAGGCTTTTTATTAAAGCCTATTATTTGGTTTAGTGAAAATAATAGCATAACTGCTGTTCAGTCTGTTTCCCCCCTGAAGAGTGTATTATTTCAAGTATTTCTATAAGTGAAATGAGGGCTTTATTATCTTGGATTTTGAAAAATAAAATAAAAGATAAGAACAAATCATAATGTTTCCTGACATTTTTCCTATACTTGAATCACAAGGACTTAAAAAATATCTTGTACAATAGCTCTGAGTACCATTTTCTTGGAATATTTGCTTCTGACAAAAGCAAATTGCAGTTTCAAGTAATTCAGACATTAAATGTAGCCCCCTTAAGTGCTGATCCTTTTAGAGTCCTCATTTTAACATTTATTTCAAAGTTATTTTCCAAAAACGCTTTCTTTTTTTTCCAAAGAACTCTGAAGTTTATCATTTGTCTCATTGCTGACACTCATTAATTATACAGACTGTAATGAATCTTCAACTAGATCAGCTACCAAAAAATCGTCTCTCCTCTCTTGAGGAGAGGCAATGGAATCACATCGTATCTACTGTGCAGCAAAAATGGTCTCATTGCTATGGATGACGGATGGAGAAAAAGGTGACAGGTTTTGCAACCAGCCTTATCTTAATTATCTTTAATTCAGATGAAGTCTATTCATAGTGTAGCTCACGTTTACTAAGATAAGAACAGAAATGCAATGTCTGTGAAGGAAGCAAAGCAAAAACATAGTACCAGGCTTTCTTCCTGGTTGGTGTTAAATGAGCTCACTGCAGTGGAAAGATCCTGTTAGTCAATGTTGTTTTTAAGAGAGTGATAGAGCACATTTTATGAGAGTACATGATATAAACTCCCTCATATTTTGCATCTGGTTTAAACATCTCTGATGGTAAGGAAAAAGTTACTCTTAGGAGTACAGCAATTGCCAGTAACAAGGCATGAGTTGGTATTCTTTTGCATAACGACAGCATGTCAAACTTCCTGTCATCTCTTCCCTATAGTGGGAATTTGCAATGATATCTCCTCGCTAAGAGAGACAAACAAGCAGAGAAGTTAGGAAAGTAGTACTTGAATGACTTTTACTTGCCCAGATAACAATCAAAACACATTTCTTACTAAATTTAGCATCAATGTTTTCCCATCCCATAAATATTTTAGAGATGTCAAATCTCTCCCTATTCTTTGGGAGGGCAAATAGGAGGACTTTTGAATAAGAGAAAGAGCAACAGACTGACTTTTAAAGTCAGTGTAATTAAACAACAACAAAAAAACCCAAATCCCAAAAGAGATATAAAATGTGCACCTCAGCCATCACCCAGCCATGCTAGTACAAAATACACTGACCACAGTGATGTGTCTGACAAAGCAACTAATTAAATTATTAACTTTTTCATGACTATTTGTTGGCTCTTTGGGCTATCACGTGATATGCCAAACTAAGAAACTACTTCATGTTCATGAATTTAGAAAAGGGGAAAAAAGGCCCACAGTGACAACAAGTTGTACACAACAATTACAGAGCACAGCAGCAATGACATCTGTGGTGGGTTGACCCTGAGGTGCCCACCAAAGCTGCTCTGCCACTTTGTCCTCCCTCCCTGGTCTTTGACCAGATTAGGGCTTTTAGCACAAGCGAGATAGAAGTGGGGGCAGACAGAGCAGAACTATGCACATTCAGATCCTACATTAGGATGTGAAGAGGTAACAGGGTCTCTAAATTGTGGAGATAGTTAAAGGGAATGGACTGGGAGAGAAGAACCTGTATCTGCAACCTGCTTTGCAGCGTATGGGCCATCTTTGGACTAGATGACCACTAGTGGTCCCTTCCAACCCTAAACATTCTATGACATTCTATATGATCAAAGGTCGTGGACCAATGAAGTATAATGATGGCCACCATGAAGTCCCTCTAGAAGCAGGTTGCAGCCCTCAAACTATGGTGGAAGAAAGAAACTTCACTTTCTACAGACTTTCACAGCCATACTAGGATCACTTTTCCCACCCTCTCTTCTCCATAGCCCAAGCAACCTACTTCAGGCTTCCCCATTTGTCCTGGTTTTGGCTGGGATAGAGTTAATTTTCTTCCTAGTAGCTGGCATAGTGCTGTGGTTTGGATTTAGGATGAGAAGAATGTAGATACCACACTGATGTTTTAGTGGTTGCTGAGCAGGGCTTACCCTAGACAAGGACTTTTCAGCTTTCCATGCTCTGCCGGGTGCACAAGAAGCTGGGAGGGGGCATGGCCAGGACAGCTGACCCCAATTGGCCAAAAGGGCTCTTCCAGACCATATGACATCGTGCTCAGTATATAAACTGGGGGGAGTTGGCCAGGGGGCAGTGACCGCTGCTCAAGGACAGGCTGGGCATCAGTCAGTGGATCACTTCTCCTGGGTTTTGTTCCTCGCTCTCTCTCGTTGTTTTCGTTTTCATTACAATTTATTATTATTATTTTATTTCAGTTATTAAACTGTTCTTATCTCAACCCATGAGTTTTCTTACTTTTGTTCTTCTGATTCCCTCCGCCACCCCACCGGAGGGTAAGTGAGCGGCTGTGTGGTGCTTAGTTGCCGACTGGGGCTAAACCACAACACCATTATTTCCACCAAGGCATGAACACAGAAATGACCTTTGCTGCTGCCAGCAATGGGATCACACAAGCTACTTTGCCCCTTACCCTGAGGGTGGTAGAACTTCATTTTACCTATGCTGCTCAGAAACACTGAACTTGTTTCCTCAAGTGCCCCTCATTGAGAAGAAACACATTTCAAACAGGTACTGTAAGAGAAGCAGCCATGAAGAACACTGTTTTCAATGATGTGAGAAGTGCTCACTGGTTACATATAGACTACGAAAGGTAACACTGAAAATCAAAACCACCCAGCAGTTCAGATTACATCATAACCAGCAAACTATTACTTGAATAAAATAGGAGATTTCTCAGAATGGGAGGAAAACCCACAAATCATACCCACGCAATCAATACACCTGTACTCAATAGGATCCTTCCTGTAAGGAGGAACTACTCACATGAGTAAGGTATGCAAGATCACTGTTCATCTACCAAATCAATAAACATGTAGGTTACTGCAGAAAATACCATTGACTACTAACAGTAAGGAAAAACGGGGCAGCAGAAGGTTGTGTTGCTTCAGGACCATATTGTTGGCAACAAAAAAAGGCATTATATAGGGCTGTTACAGCTACATCTAAGTATACGAAAAAGGTGAATGCTCAGGTGCATTTAAAACTAAAATACGTTCAGAACTCCATCAGGGCTGAGTATTGTTATCATTCATGTTTTCTACTTACAATACAATGTATGCATATTTCTTGTAGACAAGGCCTGGGGGAAGAGAGAATTCAAATGAGATATGCCATAGTTTGGCTGTCTGAGTCAGCCTGATTAGACTTTCATATATTCAGGAAGATTTACAAATGGATTGTGTGCCTTTATTTTGAATACATCCTTGTCTACATGACAATCAGCAAATCCAAAACTGCTGCCCTTTCAAGGACACTTGTCCTGAGTACAGGAAGGTGCAAAAAATACTGATAATAGAGTTCAAAATCTTTCTTGCTTCCCTAAAGGAGGAAACAAAAAACAGTCTGGAGGCTTTGAAGAACCACAGCTAAATATTAAACGTCTATTCTGTTGGCTTTGAAAATAGATTCAGTTATAAATACATAACCGTAACCAAACATTCACCTTTGCGATTTTTTCGCTATCTCCCTT
Organism: Egretta garzetta; assembly: GCF_000687185.1. Classification (NCBI taxonomy): domain Eukaryota; kingdom Metazoa; phylum Chordata; class Aves; order Pelecaniformes; family Ardeidae; genus Egretta; species Egretta garzetta. The sequence goes on from NW_009258671.1 coordinate 8,244,458, forward strand.
GCAACGTTATCTGTATTCTCCTTACAACATAATTCAAAGTCTTTCTGTAGCCTTCACGTTTCGCGTAACTTTACATCCCCCTCCCACCAGCAGCCGCTGACAAACTCTAAGATCTTTAGGTCCGTCCTCAAGAGCAACTGTGGGGCTGGTAGGAAGGAAGGCAGGAAAGACCCTTGACCAGCCGAGTTTGCTGCCGCCCCCCCACATCCTGGGTGCCTGGCATAAGCCTGTGAGCTGCTGCCTACTTTCTTTTCCTCTCCAGGCAATAGTTGCAGCTCTGTCCTCTTACTGATAGCCGAGCTGCAGCTACAAAGGTTTGCTCTGCGTTGAGCTTTCTCACTGAACCGTTTATTCCTTGCCTCATTATAATCTTTCTAAATCCTGCCACCAGAAAATGCGTTGCCTCGCTCTCACTTCTCTTAATGACTTCACTTTTATTTGCTCCTTCTTCTTAACTCGTCACCTGTCCTTGGCGCCTGGCATGTGTGCTTCATACTCTGCGCCTGGGCCCTGAAAGGTGCCAAATGGCAGGGCACCATGCTGGCCAGCAGCCCTTTGGGGCTGGGGGTGGTGGGGGCTCCCCACGGGGGGGCAGGGGAGGCTGGTGGGGGAGCCAGGGACATCAGGG
>NW_009258671.1:8245113-8253830 GCF_000687185.1 Egretta garzetta
CTCTTTTGTACTGCCCAGGTCACTGGGACACAGAAAGTCCTATACTGTGTTGTGATGGGCTAAGACAATATTTCAGCTGATTTTATATGCTAAATATATATATTAATATATATATGCATACAATATATGCACACATATATATATGCCTTACATCCTCGCTCTTAAGTAAGATACATCCACAGAATCCTGTGTACTCTAGTAACATTCTCAATAGATATATCTTTCAAAATTCTAATGTTATATAGTATACAGGTCATTTGCAACATTAGTTAAAATTTTCCTTCCTTTGAAATCAGCGATACCCAGATTGAAAGTATGATCTTTTCAACTTCACTTCATACAAAAACTTTAAGGGAAGAAAAAAAAAAAAAAGAGAACCTAATTGATGAGAAAACTGCTGCCCCACTGGTTATGAAGCTATTATTTTATCTCTCCTCTTTTGCCCATTGTCCGTGTGATCTGAATAGCTCTCATAAATGTCTTTAAGAATTTGTTCTACGGCTACCGTAGTGCAGATTTCAGTTACGTTCAGCTTATGCCCTACCTAATATGGGACTTAATACTAGAAGCAAGATTCATATAAAGGTTGTGCTCCATCTGTTTTACCTTCATTAGCCTGGACTACTGTGACCCTGGAAAAATCGTAAATGCAATTGACTTGTGGCCTATGTTGCTCCATTGCTTATTTTCTGGAGTTGCTGTAATTGTTTCCAGTGACATTTATTTTTGAGATAAAAGTTCCGTAGGCCAAAAATTATAATAAACAAGGTAGCATAAGCTAGGTCTGCTTGCAGTCATGTCATGCTGAAACCTACACTACCTCCTGACTTTTTTTAGCCTCTTCTGTAAGAGTAATTTTTTTATACTGTGTGGATTATTCTAAATGATGCAATACTCTAGCTTATTCCTCCTGTAATACAAATAAAACTGGAATAAAAGGATTTCAGTGAGGCTGAGGGAATTCTAGAATTCTCCATCCTGGGTCTTTCTTCGCTTTATTGCTCTCCGCAAATTCAGAAGAAAAAAAATCTTCTCAAATAACACACACAAACATCACGTGCATTGTGGAGAGTTTCCAGCTTCTTAATTAATTCTCCCAGAGTTTTACTCTCAGTGTCTGATGTACATGCCACCCTATGCTGTGGATCACCTCAGTTTATCCTGTAGGGTCATGAGAGCCCTAAGCCTGCGGTCCTGGGCAGGTTCTCCAGCAGCAGCGTGCAACCCGGCTGTGCGGTTCGTGCCAAGGAGCGGCTGGGTGGCAGCTGTCGGTACAGTCCTTGCTCTCGAGTCTGATGATGTGGTCACTGAGGACGGTAACAGGAAGACAGGTTCATGCAGTAGAAGCCTGTATGTACGATGCACAGGCATCTATGAGAGGCCTTCAGTGCTGTAGAGCACTGGGATGAGTGTGCAGAGCAGGCATGACCTATCCAACCCAAACCAGGGTGTGCTGCACACCCCAAGAGCCATGGGATGATCTTCACTGTGCCAAAGCCTCTGTTACCCGTCCAGATGTTATTTTTGGATTCATGAAGTCCTATAGCAACTAATGCAGGGTTACCACTAAACAAAACCAGCTTCAATTTAGAGCTTTATTCTGGTCTTTGTGCTGCTATTCCCTTGAGCTGGCAGAATGGTTTCTGCAGCCAGGTGGTGAATCTGATCAGGAAGCTGAAACTATCCTGGTAAAGAAAGGTAACAGTATTAATCCAAACGTTCTCTAACCTCAGCTACAGAAAACATCTGCCAACACAGAGGAAAACCAGCTTGAACTGGGAATGGGTAGCAGGACTACTTTTTCTTTTTCTGGCAGTGGTACCAGCTTAAGCATTTATAAAACTACAGCCTGCCTTATTCAACAAGACTTGTAAAGTTAGCTGCAGACAGACAAGTTGTTAAATGTCTTCTTGCAATAAGCTCCCAGAAGAGAGTTACATCAGAGAAAGATCAGGATGAATGATCTCTTCTCATTATTTTACGGTCAACATTTTGTACTTTGTTGTGGGCTTTTTTTTTTTTTTAAATAGAAGGACAACATTTCAGTCTGCTACCTAATGATCTAAATGAAGCAACACTGGGCTAAATCATTACTTGGTTGAAGAGACTATAGGGAAAACTGGTGTTACAGAGAGCAACACTGGTAACACGTAACCTCTGCATCGGCTACAAACTTCCTTTCTGAAGTCCTGTTTTAACCTCCTTGCCACCTCAGCTTGAAAGAAGCATGAACAGAAAATTAGCGCAGTTGTTGGGAAGATAGAAGACAGTGCTTTTGCAAACTATGAAACCCCACTATTGAGTCATTAAAGATCAGCACAAAGAAATACTAAAGTATTTTTTTTTTCTTTCCCATCAATTTAGAAACACCTTGTTAATGCTCCTTTCAGCTTTCCCCCCACCCCATCTCAACCAAATCTCCTTAAAATCTCACCTGTCAGCTACATTTGAAGATAACACATAACACAAAACTGTTAAGGATTTTTTTGCAGGCAATCAGAGACCAAATTCAGCTCACAGGGATATCAAGAAGATTATTTTCACCATCTTTGTATCAGTGACTTTATTTAAAGGAGCATTGTGCACTACTGGCAAGATCCTCAAGTGTAACTGAGGAGCATTTAGAACAATGAATACTGGACGGATGTGGGAACACAGTCTCTCAGCAGTTTAAGATGAGATTTACCCCTAAATGTAATGGGTAAAGTTGCTCTCTGTTAAGTGCAACAATTTAAAGACAAAATTACTTATGTTACAACTAAGGAGACAGAATTCCCCCTGCTCTCTTAGCGAAAAACCCTCAGGATTTTTCCAAAAAATGGACTTCCAGTCCCACAGATGATAGTTTTTCCATTATATAAACAGAGGGGAAATACTACAGAGATCATATGGGTATCCCAAGCATACACAGAGATTTAACAAAACCCCCAATATGTAATGTGGTAAATTCAAAAATGGTTTGGTTAGTTTTTAAAAATATTGCTGATAAGTAACATTAGGGATAGGAAAAGAACTTTAAATGCATTTGAACTGGAAATTTATTAAATCCTACTGTGAAGCGATGCTCGATGTTCAGGATTAGATCAATATCTAGCACATTCATAAGTCACCACATCACAGAATCACAGAATGGCAAGGGTTGGAAGGGACCTCGGGAGATCATCCAGTCCAACCCCCCTGCTAAAGCAGGCTCTCCTAGAGCATGTTGCACAAGACTTCGTCCAGGTGGGCTTTGAATATCTCCATAGAAGGAGACGCCACAACCCCCCTGTGCAGTCTGTTCCAGTGCTCTGTCACCCTCAAAGTAAAGAAGTTTTTTCCTCATATTCAACTGAAATCTCTTATGTTTCAGTTTGTACCCATTGCCCCTAGTCCTGTCGCTGGACACCACTACAAAGAGTCTGGCTCTGTCCTCATGACATCCACCCTTAAGATACTTGTATGTGTTGATAAGGTCCCCTCTCAGTCTTCTCTTCTTCAGGCTGAACAAGCCCAACTCTCTCAGCCTTTCCTCATAGAGGAGATGCTCCAGTCCCTTTATCATCCTAGTTGCCCTCCTCTGGACTCTTTCTAGGAGTTCCTCATCTTTCTTGAACCGGGGAGCCCAGAACTGGACACAGTACTCCAGGTGGGGTCTCACCAGGGCAGAGTAGAGGGGGAGGATAACCTCCCTCAACCTGCTGGCCACACTCCTCTTAATGCACCCCAGGATACCATTGGCCTTCTTGGCAACAAGGGCATGCTGCTGGCTCATGGTCAGCTTGTCATCCACCAGGACTACATTCATGTATCTTATTTTAGGTTGCATCACGGGATTGGTATCTTTGCTGAACTGAGTCATCAAACTAAGCCAATTTCTCTTCTTCAAGAAAAAAAAAAAAGAAAAAAGGAGAGGTCTTATAAAAGACCCTCTTCATTTATATACATTGTTTTTAATATTGTTTTAAGTTTTTTTAATATTCAATCTTAATAAGAGCTAAACATTCTATCTGGTCTTACTACCCATGGGATTGGACCGAATAAAGTATTTTGCTAAGCATTTTATTAAAATAATTTTTTTGTTAATTCTCATTTACTTTAAAATTAATTTACTTTTAAAAAAAAAGTACATATCAAGATCTGATAAAAGAAATTTTATTTCCCCCCTTTGGTAACTGAGAGACTTGCTAAAAAAGGACAAAGCCACAAAGGCATTATCCACTAAAAACAAATTTGGAGAGGTTACATAGTGTGATGCATTTACCTTTGCTGAAATTTCTGCATTCATGCAGGCCTATCACAGAAGAAGTTAATAGCACAAACATACATTTTTCAAAGGCGTGGAGATCTTTGCAGTCAGGTGAAATGAAGATAAAAAAACTATACTGAAGTGCAGAGCACTGGTCTGGATCCCTCCCCTTCTATCTGTGTGAACAACAGAGTTATCTATCACCTCATTTAGAAAAGCCAAGTACTTAAAAGCAAGAAAATGAGTATTTAAGGACCCTATAAATCTTCGGCTGCCTACATCATAGACACACTATTATTTCTAGGTATAAAGGAATGTCTATTTCATCATAACAAAACAGCCTTAGCTATGGAATTCAGAATAAACATTATTCTCTATGTAAACATAGGATAAAAAGCCCGGCAAAAAAAGAAGCTTGAAAACATACAGTATGAAACATTGTTTGGCCTCAAAAATAAGATGAATGTAAATATTCTTACTATAAAACAGAATTGAAGACTGTTCCTCTTGGACGGCAGGTACACTATTATTGTCAAGAAACAGCACATATAAATATTTTATCACTTACTTCCTGACAGTTAGAGGGGGTTTTATCAGCTGAAAGGACATGTCCATACTAGCCTTCTACACGCTGTACTGCATATCTATAAAACAGCAGACACTATCCACAAAAGCATGTGCCTCCCAGTGCCCTCCATACCACCTTCAAGTTCACTGCCTCGCAGAAAACAGCTGTCATGCATCACAGTACAGTTCCTGTGTACTAGGAATACCCTACATTTCTCTTATGAAACATTTTGTAGCTTCCCTTACACTTGACAGCATTTTTAGATCGATTTCCAACAGGAACCCACTTCATTCAGCACACAAGGTAGATGACAGTCTCATAAAATGTTGCTTTTTCTTCATTCAATGAGAAACTCAAGCCTTTCTTACTACATTCTATTCAAAACCTGCTAATAATTGTATTATTATTAAAATAATTCATTTTCTCCTTGCCCTTTTTTTTTTTTTTTTACCCCCTTAAGATTTCTTCAGCACACAAGGTAGATGACAGTCTCATAAAATGTTGCTTTTTCTTCATTCAATGAGAAACTCAAGCCTTTCTTACTACATTCTATTCAAAACCTGCTAATAATTGTATTATTATTAAAATAATTCATTTTCTCCTTGCCCTTTTTTTTTTTTTTTTTACCCCCTTAAGATTTCTTAGCAAAAGTGTGCCTGGCTGTCTCTTGAATAGTACTGGTGGCAGCTGAAGACCCGAGATCAGAAGAATGCACTGATTTTGAATGCTAAGTTGAGGCATTACTTATGAAAGAGATGGCAATGCAAGCACAGAGTACCGCTTGTGGAATGTGTTTCCTAGTGGCTAGTGTTGAACTGGGCAGCCTGCCTTCTGCATCTTTCTACTAGTTTTTGATTTTTAGGGACCAGCTCCAGTTTCTGTCAATCTGAAACACTGGAACAGGTTGCCCAGAGAGGTGGTGGAGGCCCCATCCCTGGAAACATTCAAGGCCAGGTTGGATGGGGCTCTGAGCAAAGTTAGTGTCCCTGCTCACTGCAGGGGGGTTGGGCTAGATGGCCTCTAAAGGTCCCTTCCAACCCAAAACATTCTATGATTCTATGAAAATTGAGAAAAGTATGTAATGAATGGCTGTTTCAGAAGAGCTGTAACTCTAGAAGGAAGTCTGGGAATAACGACTGTTTGGTGGGGTTTTTTTCCTTTCCTTCTCAGATGGTGATGTTTTTGGTGAAGATCCTTCCAGGAAGATAGTTAGCCTCAATTTTGAATCTCTCTTGGATGGTAAGATTTTTTTTTTCAAGTAGCTTGAAAGTAGTTGCCCTGATAACCTGTTCTTGGGAAGACATCTGTAAATTTGTGGTTTATCCACTAACGCATTACTATATGGCTTTTAAAAGATTTCTGGCAATGTGTTTTTCTTTGTGTTACAGAGGAAAAAGCTCCGCCCTCCTCATGTTTAGTCCAAAGACTCATCTTCCAGTTTATTGAAAGTCAGGGTTGCTGGCAGGGAAAGTGTCCCACGCTGTACTACTTGCCCCAGGTAACGTCCCAGGAAAGCCTATAAGACTCTGGAAAACCATTAAATCTTTTCTGTCACAGAGAATAGGGCTGATACTGAGAACAAAAGCATCGTAATGAATGCTTCATCAAATGGTTTGGTTAGTTTTTAAAAATATTGCTGATAAGTAACATTAGGGATAGGAAAAGAACTTTAAATGCATTTGAACTGGAAATTTATTAAATCCTACTGTGAAGCGATGCTCGATGTTCAGGATTAGATCAATATCTAGCACATTCATAAGTCACCACATCACAGAATCACAGAATGGCAAGGGTTGGAAGGGACCTCGGGAGATCATCCAGTCCAACCCCCCTGCTAAAGCAGGCTCTCCTAGAGCATGTTGCACAAGACTTCGTCCAGGTGGGCTTTGAATATCTCCATAGAAGGAGACGCCACAACCCCCCTGTGCAGTCTGTTCCAGTGCTCTGTCACCCTCAAAGTAAAGAAGTTTTTTCCTCATATTCAACTGAAATCTCTTATGTTTCAGTTTGTACCCATTGCCCCTAGTCCTGTCGCTGGACACCACTACAAAGAGTCTGGCTCTGTCCTCATGACATCCACCCTTAAGATACTTGTATGTGTTGATAAGGTCCCCTCTCAGTCTTCTCTTCTTCAGGCTGAACAAGCCCAACTCTCTCAGCCTTTCCTCATAGAGGAGATGCTCCAGTCCCTTTATCATCCTAGTTGCCCTCCTCTGGACTCTTTCTAGGAGTTCCTCATCTTTCTTGAACCGGGGAGCCCAGAACTGGACACAGTACTCCAGGTGGGGTCTCACCAGGGCAGAGTAGAGGGGGAGGATAACCTCCCTCAACCTGCTGGCCACACTCCTCTTAATGCACCCCAGGATACCATTGGCCTTCTTGGCAACAAGGGCATGCTGCTGGCTCATGGTCAGCTTGTCATCCACCAGGACTACATTCATGTATCTTATTTTAGGTTGCATCACGGGATTGGTATCTTTGCTGAACTGAGTCATCAAACTAAGCCAATTTCTCTTCTTCAAGAAAAAAAAAAAAGAAAAAAGGAGAGGTCTTATAAAAGACCCTCTTCATTTATATACATTGTTTTTAATATTGTTTTAAGTTTTTTTAATATTCAATCTTAATAAGAGCTAAACATTCTATCTGGTCTTACTACCCATGGGATTGGACCGAATAAAGTATTTTGCTAAGCATTTTATTAAAATAATTTTTTTGTTAATTCTCATTTACTTTAAAATTAATTTACTTTTAAAAAAAAAGTACATATCAAGATCTGATAAAAGAAATTTTATTTCCCCCCTTTGGTAACTGAGAGACTTGCTAAAAAAGGACAAAGCCACAAAGGCATTATCCACTAAAAACAAATTTGGAGAGGTTACATAGTGTGATGCATTTACCTTTGCTGAAATTTCTGCATTCATGCAGGCCTATCACAGAAGAAGTTAATAGCACAAACATACATTTTTCAAAGGCGTGGAGATCTTTGCAGTCAGGTGAAATGAAGATAAAAAAACTATACTGAAGTGCAGAGCACTGGTCTGGATCCCTCCCCTTCTATCTGTGTGAACAACAGAGTTATCTATCACCTCATTTAGAAAAGCCAAGTACTTAAAAGCAAGAAAATGAGTATTTAAGGACCCTATAAATCTTCGGCTGCCTACATCATAGACACACTATTATTTCTAGGTATAAAGGAATGTCTATTTCATCATAACAAAACAGCCTTAGCTATGGAATTCAGAATAAACATTATTCTCTATGTAAACATAGGATAAAAAGCCCGGCAAAAAAAGAAGCTTGAAAACATACAGTATGAAACATTGTTTGGCCTCAAAAATAAGATGAATGTAAATATTCTTACTATAAAACAGAATTGAAGACTGTTCCTCTTGGACGGCAGGTACACTATTATTGTCAAGAAACAGCACATATAAATATTTTATCACTTACTTCCTGACAGTTAGAGGGGGTTTTATCAGCTGAAAGGACATGTCCATACTAGCCTTCTACACGCTGTACTGCATATCTATAAAACAGCAGACACTATCCACAAAAGCATGTGCCTCCCAGTGCCCTCCATACCACCTTCAAGTTCACTGCCTCGCAGAAAACAGCTGTCATGCATCACAGTACAGTTCCTGTGTACTAGGAATACCCTACATTTCTCTTATGAAACATTTTGTAGCTTCCCTTACACTTGACAGCATTTTTAGATCGATTTCCAACAGGAACCCACTTCATTCAGCACACAAGGTAGATGACAGTCTCATAAAATGTTGCTTTTTCTTCATTCAATGAGAAACTCAAGCCTTTCTTACTACATTCTATTCAAAACCTGCTAATAATTGTATTATTATTAAAATAATTCATTTTCTCCTTGCCCTTTTTTTTTTTTTTTTTCCCCCTTTAGATTTTTTTGCA
>NW_009258671.1:8253914-8256934 GCF_000687185.1 Egretta garzetta
GAGATCAGAAGAATGCACTGATTTTGAATGCTAAGTTGAGGCATTACTTATGAAAGAGATGGCAATGCAAGCACAGAGTACCGCTTGTGGAATGTGTTTCCTAGTGGCTAGTGTTGAACTGGGCAGCCTGCCTTCTGCATCTTTCTACTAGTTTTTGATTTTTAGGGACCAGCTCCAGTTTCTGTCAATCTGAAACACTGGAACAGGTTGCCCAGAGAGGTGGTGGAGGCCCCATCCCTGGAAACATTCAAGGCCAGGTTGGATGGGGCTCTGAGCAAAGTTAGTGTCCCTGCTCACTGCAGGGGGGTTGGGCTAGATGGCCTCTAAAGGTCCCTTCCAACCCAAAACATTCTATGATTCTATGAAGTCACACTAAGATACTTATCAGTGAATTTTATGTATGAAGAATGCTGTGGCTTTAAATCCCCTTGAAAAGGGGAAAATCTTACTCAAAGTGATCGCTAATAGCGTTGTTTCTCATTTTTGTGTCTCCATATCATGGATTACAATTTGCAGGTGTCTCAAGCACTCACGGCTGTACATTAAATCAATTGTCGCTGTGCCTAAATATATGAAGTACTGAAAAATACTAATTGCTGAAAAAAAACCCCAACCAGATAAAACCCCCCATACTAAGAGATGTCTCTCTTAGCAAACCACTTTTCTTCCTCTCCCTTCTTGCTCCATGTTTCTCAACTCACCAGCAAAACCAGTCGTTAGACAGCACACCCTTGCACAGGGTAGAGCAAAACCCAGATGACATGACACCTATGTACATTAGGTGATAGGCAGAGAAAGTGCAATGAAAATATGAAAATATACTACTTTTAGATGCAACGTGCCTCATAAGCATGAGTGTTGCACATCTGCAGCACAGATTATCCAGAAACCTGGATAATCCACCCATGGATAAATCAAAAGCGGACTGCACGCCAATGCAAAGACCACACGTGATACCCATGGTTACTGAGAACCTTCAAGGGCTCCAGTAGGAATGTTATCTCCAGTCTCCTCAAACTTTCACCGATTCTTTCAGTGACTTTTTTTTCCCCTATTTTTACTTATTACCCCTGTAATAAGTGAGTCTTAAGAGTATTTGATTTGATTCTGTCTCTGGAGGCTGATCCTATTGATAGGATAAGTAGGTTACTGTGGGAAAAATGTGTTCTTGGACAACAGACAAAATCCTGACTGTCATGCAGAAGTTTAGTTTTAAGGCACAGAGATGTCCATAAACACATTACTAAATATATATCACTGCTTCTGCAAAGCAAAGTTAAATTAGGACAATCCCCCCATTCATTTGTAAAAAGCTTAATAGCTCAATTTTTTAAAGCTTGTTAACTTCTTTCAAGCTACTTATTCTTGCTGTCTCAGCTTTGGAAGAGGTTTTCCTTAATAATGACTGAAAATACCAAATTCATTTATTAGATACACCTTAAGCTAGTAATTCACTTTCCTTATATATTACTTTGTTCAACAGCTTCTTTTATAACCCATTAAAAGTAAAACCACAATTCCTTAGGGAAAAATACCCTTGATTTCTGGGAAAAAAAGAAAAAGCTAATAAAAAACAAAGTTAAGAGATACATCAGAAACAATTATTTCTGTAACTGACTTGATGTTTTGTCTTATTCTTGTCTTCACTCAGTTCCCCTGGACTAAATGGTATTTTGAATTATTACATTGATAAGATAAAATAACATTTGAGTTTTATTACATTTCTAAAGCTGCATGGCTTTTTGCAGTTGTGGTCAATAGCACACTAACAGTCTGAAGTTGAAGGCAGACTGTAACCAGTTTGTTAAAAGTCCACAGACACAGGCAAGGCTATAAATTTTCTAGAAGACCCAAAACCTGCCACTACCACTGCAGATGGTTAGGTACCACTTTCTGGCTTTTATTTCCCCTTACTGTGGACTGTTCCATTACCTTGGGAGAGAGACAGATCCAAGTCAAGCACGACAAAACCCCCAAATTTGTGGATGCTGAAAGTGTTTGCGGGGGTATAAACTATAGCGGAACAACGGGAGACAAAGCAAGTGTCCACTTTTTAAACAGATCAAGTAAGCCTCGTCTCTCAAAGAAGAGATTCTATAGCAAGCAGCAGAAGGACCATAAATTGCTTTCTGCCAACATTAGGTAAAGAATTATGGTTTCCATTGTGTAAATTCCAGACACTTATCTTGAAACCTGCTATGAAAAGCTGTAACAGAGAGACCAGAGGCAGTGTTCAGTTTTGAGAGGAAGACACATAAATCTAGGTGTCTACATGCAGGCGATTACACACGCATCTTGTCTATAAGTTTGCTTCACAATCAAATGGAGATACAGTCAATATTACCTAGTGGTATCCAGAAAGCTATTGAGCTGACCAGTCATAAGGTGTCTACTTTAGAGTAACCAAAGTCAGTCTCTGGCCTCCGCTGACTAAATTACATGGTCAATGAGAACACAGAGTTAACAAAAACTTATGCACCTAGAACACAGGGAGAGGCCCGGACCACCAGTTCTTGAGAGCATTAATCATATTTACAGCAATAAAAGAGAAATTCCAACCACAAGGAAAATTGTTTCCTCTGGCTCAGGCAACCTCAGCAAGCGGCACCAGTCATTTCCATAGATCTGTTTATCACCACATGAATTAGGTTTATAACCAAGTGGAACTCCTATGGCATGGGATGGAGCAAAGTGACCCTCATCTTGCTGAGCAAAGCAGAAGACACAATAACTTTGTACTACCAGAGGGGCCTCCAGTTATCTCATGTGGACTAGGTATGAAGAAGAGGGAAATTAATGTATTATGCCTGGACCTCTCTGACTGGTCAATATTCATATGTATGCACCCCACAATCTAAACTGCTTTTCAGGAAGCCTACTGGGATGAAATATGCTGTTGAGGGAGCTAAGATCGTACATCTTCCTCTAACCTTTCAATAACACCAGCCTATGATGGGAACACAGAAGTAATATAGCTGGCCCTCCGTGAGCTTGGATTCACCAGGAATCTTGCTAGGGAA
>NW_009258671.1:8257033-8264939 GCF_000687185.1 Egretta garzetta
GGAAAGACGAGTTGGTAGCAAGGAAAAATGGTGCAAAAGATGAAAGAGTGGAAGAAGAAAAGAAGCTGTCAGACTCTTTGGTGACTATGTTAAAGGTTTAGACTTCTGGGAAATACAGGAGGAGGAGGGTACAAAGCTCTGGCAAACACAGGCTTACTAGGGGTGTGAGACTGATCACCGAGTCCCTTCAGGTGATCAAGTGCTAAAACATCCCTAAGCCCTCTACAGAGGGTTTCAGTGATTTGAAATAGTAACTAAAATACAAATACGCATTTTAACAGTGGTATCATTAAGCAGTTGAAGATGAGGAAGATTTATAAAATGTATGGAATGCTCAAAAAGCCATGTACCAGCAACAGTTGTGACACAGAGTTTCAGGAGGTCAGCCTTACAGACTGTTGTAGCCAAAGGAAGTTAAAAAAGGAATGGCTAAGGAAAAGCAGAGCTAGGAACAGGACTAGCTATCTCACATAAAATAAAAATGTCATTGTGAAAGATACTCATGAGGAAATGGACTGACAAAAGGAATCATTGCCATTCTCCCTCCGCAGAGTTTTGTGAGTCTACCCAAATACACACCCAGCATCCTGGAAGCAAGGCCCTATTTAATGAAAAATACCAACAATTCAGCAACTTCTACTGAACTAATTTCAAAGTATTCGAGAATTCTGGAAGTTTGGCCCATGACAGCCAAGGTATTTTTATGTATTGAGAAGCCTACTCTTGATTTATCATGTCTTTAACTAAATGAATATACAAAGTCTGTTTAATGGTAAGCTTGCTGCCACTTTACTAAAACCTTTAGAAGTGTTGTGGTTAGGAACTAGGACACAACAAAAATCATACAAACAGGTGAAGATTCATAATAAAATGTGCATCTGCCTTGGTGTGCACCAGGGAAAAATTGCCAGCTATCCAGAGGTCTTCATGCACAGTGGCTTGAGTTTTTTGGCTCAGAACTGGCAACAAATGCTGCCTAGCAAACGGGGTTTTCTGTTGATTTTCCCCCAGCTTCCACCAGTCAATAGCAGATGGAATTTCATTTTTCTAACAATGACTATAGGCTTAGAATAACAACTCTTACATTTCCAACAGAGATGATGGAAAGCAACAACAACAATAAAAAAACCCCACACAAACATTCTGGCCATCTGGACACTGAAATGCAGAACTAAGGCTTCTCTACAGCTAGGCTCTTGTAACATGCCCACAGTCTCAATGTGGGTAGAATTAGGCACTGTATTTCTACAAACTATCATATGTAGATAACAACATAACTTGATATTCATAAAAAAATATTTTTCTATAAATATAGAAAATGTTAATAAACCTGATGGTTTCCTAAAAGTTTATGGAGATGCAGCCAAAACTATGACATCTGTTTGCAAAATGAGAAAAAGCTTATATGTGAAAAATAGCTCAAGTAATTAGTATTTTTTAAATTAACACAGTTGCTGCTGCAAAGATCTGCAACTTGGTACAAACTAATCTTTTGTTTGAAGTCTGGTAGAGCAGAATTTACATTACAGTCAGAGAATGAGAAAAATTGACAGTCTTGACCTATTTTGCAGCTATGGCTGAGCAGAAGAGTGCTGTAAGCACTTTTGGATTGCTGAGATATGTTACTATGACAAAATATTCCACTCTTTCAGAACATGATTCACCTTAATATTGGCGTGTTTGTAAATATTAATTAGGGCTAATGACCCCACTCTGAAGTAAGTAATTACTATTACAATGATGATAAAATAGAGTTCTAATAATGTTAAGATGAATGTTGAAAATGGCATCAAAGAAATCTCTTTTCATAGACATTTTTCTAATCGAGGTAGCAGAAAACAAACTGAACAGATATACCCCTGACTTTGAATTTTGACTTTGAACTGGTCAACTGTGTCTTCTTTGGACAAATCCATGAGATAGAATTAAATGATTCTGTATTAGGTGAGGAATTTGCCCCTCCTGATGTATAGGGAAGAGTGCAGAGAAATCCTCCCTTTCCCTTTCGCTTTCCATTCCCCAATTTTTTAAAAAGAATTGTTAAAGCACACACAAAAAAAGAATGGAAACATTTAATTCCATTTTGGACAAAGCATATCAACTGGTCCTAAATTGTTTGCATTTTTTGCCTTTCTTTGCCAAAAAAAACAGTAAAAATGTTTCCAGTTAATATGAAATTTTAATTTTTAGACTATTTTAGGGAAGGAGCTATTAATAATTCACATAGCTCCTCTACTGTACTGACCCTCTTTAAGATGTTGTAGAGCTCTGCCTCCTTGGGGAAATGGGTGTTATGTCTTCCAGAGCTCTCTGATGCACAGTGATGAATGTGCCTTACATATCATCCCTTAGAAACCTACGTAAATGTGCTAACCAGCCTAGACAGCCGTCTTTGGTACGTGGTAGCACTGGATGAGCACAACACATTAGAAATAGTCTATAGCAGGGGCGATCCTATTAGGACACTACAGGAATGACAGTTGTGCTCATTCCCTCCAAGAGTACTGTAAAAAAGGTGAGTTCTCATACATTCTGAAGCATCTTCCTCACTGGGGAGAACAGTTGTGTTTAAGACAACTTGGGTTTAGCAGAACTGCAAATAAAATTAATCTGAAAACACAGGAAAGAGGTTTCACGCCTAACATTACATAAATTAATAGGAAATCAAGATTAACAACTGGAGTCAACACATCTTACAGACCACTAGAAGAAATTTTCCCATTTCTTAGCTGTATTAATGGAAAAGGTTTGGATATTCTTGTATAAATACAGTTTATTATTAAATGTAAACATTAATAATTTCCTAAGAATTGTATTTAATTCTCACTCTTTTCATCAACTTTCAAATTTCTAAGTCAGTATTTTGAAATACAGCTTTATTAAAAGATCTCTCACATGACCCCTGACTTAGCAATTGTGATTTTTGTTATTTGGGAGTGATATAAGCTCCATTTCGTTTCCACTCATATTCTTTCTCACTGTGGGCCATGAGACAACATGGTATTCTGAGGGGCTAATTAAGAGATTGGTGCTGACATTTTAGCAAATCCAATTCCCTGCTGGGAGATATTCCTTTAATTCCCTCTTTCATAATTTTTGGACTAGAAAGAAACAGCAAAGAAAACAAAGCCTTTTTATAGATAGTTATTTTGAAGGTTTGGGGTTTTAACAGTTGATCAGGTAAACACTGCAAAACAGAGACAATGACAAGAAGAAAAGCTGTAACAACACTCTAACCCTGGATCAACACTTAAGTTTGTTACCTGCCAACAGAAACGTGGGTGTTAACGCCTGTATTATCACACAGTGCTAAATATTTTCTAAACATCAAGTCTTTTGCATGGTGTAGATCAGGAGTTCTTATACAACATAACAGATCCATTTCCAGTTAAAATACTTGCTAGGAATTCCTCAGAAACCTTCCAGGCAACAATGTCCAGCCATACAAGCATAAAAAACAGCATGAGGAAATGCCAAGAATCCAACTAAGTGAGCCCAGAAAACTCCTTATTGAAAGAACATTTCATAAATGGACCTTTTCTTAAGCACCATGAGTGCTTTAGTTACAATGAATAAGAGCTGACAGGTAAATTTCAAAAGCTACACTTCTGGAATAATAAAATGTCTAAACAATGGAGCATAAGTTTATTCACTTTAACAAAAATATATTTTTTTAAAAAAAGAAGATATTTTTTCTTTTCCCATTTCTTACATTTTAGCAAGATATCTGTATTCAACTTCTTGGCTGTTTTTCAGCAAACTACACCTGAAATGCCCTTGGTAAAAACAGACGACCTGTCAAAGCCTCGTACCTTCAGTGGACCTGGCATGGTAGGTGATGCAATCATGTGGGCAGTGACCTTTTCAATTTAAATCGAATGTGTCTTGAGAGGGCAACGCTGGATTAATCTTCCAGTTCCTCTCTACGTGTTCTCTGCCCCCTACTGAGACAAAATTACAATCTTTATTTTCAGCATTCAGGCTGGAGATGGAGTTGGATGTAAACCTCTGTCTCTGGGTGACTTTCTTCTTGTCTCATGTGGTTATTTCTGATGATTATTTTTGCTGCTGGAACAAGACACTATTTAGCATTTTCTAGAATGGGACTCGAATCACGAATCTTTCTGCTGAAACCTGGCTCACACTTTCATACAGCTCTAGAGTATCTGCAAGCCAGAGGCTTGGCTTAACCTGGCTGAACAAAGAGCTCAACTGCAAGCCCTGGAGTGAATCCATATTTCTCTAGCGCATGTTTGAAGTTGGTGTTTTAACTGGAGCCAGTCTGAATGTTTCCCAAACAAACTCCCTAGGGAAGCTTTCCTGCATCATTAAGACTGCATCTGCCTACTCATGCTTTTTGATTACTTAGTTCAAACACTTCATGGGCCAAAATTTCTCCTGTGCCAAAATCTGCTAAGGGCAGGTTATGGTTCCCTGAGTCTGCAGTGCACATGCAAGTCATGGGGTTGCTCTCGCTTGTGCCAGCTGGCAGAGGGACCCTGTGGGCCAGCTGGCAGCCAAGGCTGGCTGGAGTGCAGGCACCCCCCAAACACCCCTTTTTTCGCTTCCTGCTCACCAGGAGACTGGCACCAGCTCCTACCTGCCAGAGAGCAATCAGATGCAATGTCTATCTGGCAGTGCTGGGTTGCCTCAGAGGGGCTATGCTGGAGATAGAGTCTGATCTTAGACTGTTGCAATAATGAAAGGGAAAGATTTTGAAGATGTTCTAACGGTGTATTTTGATTACAAGAGAACTGCATGGACTTAAGGATTCCAAACATCAGTGTTGCCTGATGCTGATATGAAAATTCAGCTCCCTAGGCCAGCAGAAAGTATTTTCATGTACTGTACTTTGGTTTCTCATGCTGTTAAATAATCAGGCATTACAAAAGCATAGGAGTCATCTCTGGCTTATATCCAACCAGGATGATACTGATATCTTTCACTGTACTGGGAGGAGCCTTGGGCCGGTTCTGATACAAAGGTCTGTTTTCCCATTAAAATCAAGTGGCTTAATTTAGTACATAAAGGATTGCAAGGTCTCTGACACACTTCTCTCTTTTCTCAAAAGTATATTATTTCTTGAATCCAGTCTGTTTATACTAAGTTTAAACGAGGTTATTATAGTACAGAGTTGTAAGACTGCACAAGCTGTGATCAAACCCAATAAGCTTATTTAGTTTTATCCTTTACTTCCCAGAAGCAGCATATAAACCAATGTGGTGCTAGGGCCTAAAAAGGATACTGCCATTATCAGTGGGTTTTGGTTTTTTTTTAAAAAAAAAAAAAAAAAAAAAAGGAGGAGAAAAAAAAGAGGATTACATACTTAAGCTTTCTATTTTTACTTAAAAGCTTAAGTAAACTCTATACACATGTATAGATAGTTTACAGTGAGGTCTGACTACAGCAATAATTTTAGCAGACCTTCATCTGGACATAGTGGGCTACAAATACAGAGCTTGCTTCAGTTCAGAGTCTCTCAAAGTAAAACCCTGAGCCTCTTAACACCCACGCCTTTGAGCAAGCCTACTGAGTTTAAGACTGCTCACACATGTTAGCACTGCAGATTCAACACCTATATTTAGTGCTATTGCATCCAATGAAAAATGCATTACACATCAGGTGGTAATATGTCAAGACATGATACAGGAAAGCACTTTGGGAAGAAAATGGTATACAACTTTCATGATCTCTAACAACAGTGAAGTTACATAAAGCAGAGATGACTCAATTTACACTAGGAGTTATTTAGAAATAGATAGCTTTGTATTTTTATGTAATTGTCTACCATACTGTGCTACATGGTGAGTACATAAACCGGGCAAAATATATTCATAAATGAATGCTTAAAAGCTGAGTAGAGACATCAAGGGTCTTGTTTTGGCCCAGGCCACTACCTCTGTCAGCTTTTAAGTGCATAGGGTATCAGAAGTTGGGACCCATGAGCAGACTTGCACAAAACCACTCCTGAAAAAGTAGCCAAAATGACTGATTTACAAGAACAGACAAATACATATTTAAACAACTCTGCCAAAATATCAGCTCTTCTTTTCCCAGATTACTTCAGCGCCAATTTATGCTCCAACCTTTAAAGAATACAAGTTCAGTAAGGCTAACTTCAACCAGTAGCACAACTCGTTATGAGAAAACGGCATCCTATGTAGCACTGTATTAACTGAGTATGCGTGGCGGGGAATATTGCTCTTGTGAATACTCTTCTGTGCATTTATTACGCAGACATGAATACTTCCTCCATCTAGATTCCAATGTGCTGGGTGCTGTACAAAACTAAGAAAAATAGCCTCTATCCTAAAAACTTTATAATCTGAACTGATAACGTACATACCTATTTAAGAAACACTGTGAACGTCACTGTGAAACTGCACATGTAAATAAGCTATACAAGTCCCTGACTCAGAGAACACAGAGTACAGTATTTTGACAGTGTGCTGGAAGAAAATCAACAGAAAAACAGAAGCAAGTAGGAAGACAATACAGAATTAAGGCTACTGTTTGCATAAATCACAAGGGGGTTGTCCTTAGAAATGTGTTATTTTGTATGAAAATGCTGTACGTTCCCATCCATTTCTTAATCAGTATGTCCTTTCTGAAACAGAAGTTGATACATTTTGGTGTAAGTTTGTTCATTTTAAGATTTGCATAGGCATTTTACTTCTGACAGTTATGTTGTCACACGCATTATTTTGCTTTGCAACCAGATTGGCCTGGAGGTGTGCCTGTGTATCCTCACGGTACCTTGAAATTGCTAAAAGTACACCTTAACTAAATACAATAGAAGGATAACGCTGGACAAGAACTCCAGAAATTACACAAAATGTAACTGAAAGATATTTATCATTAACCTGTAACTAAAAGTTCTAATGATGAATGTCTAGCCATTTTTCCTTGGTAGCCTGTAACAATACTTAATTGTTCTTACAGAATTTCTTATGTCAACATCTACTTTCCCTGGCTATAATAAAGCCTATACACACTCATCCCTTCAATTGACATAAAGGGGGCTTTATTATTTTTCTAATAACCTGCTACACAAGGGAGGACAAATCATCCCTTATTCCCCAAACCTTCACTTTTCTTCATCAGACAATGATATTGACTTTGCTTTATCAGTCACCTGTTCTTCACTGTTACAATCTTTTATGACCACATGTGGATATTTTGCATTCATCTGAAAGCTTAGTGCCCAAATCTGGACTAAGTATTTCACCTGAGGGCTTGTAATTATTTGACTGTACTCATTAGTAAACTTTCAAGCCTTAATTCCTCTTAGAACACTGTAAAACAGTGCTTGTGGTCTGCTGTATGCCCCCAGGCTGCCCCAGCCTGCTTCTGTTGTAGCAGTTATTCCACTCTGCATTTGTGGAGGGTCTGTTCCCTTCATTTCTGAGGTGATACATTTTTCATTTTCTTTCTGGAATTTATAAAGTTATGTGCTCATTCTTAAAACTGTTTTCAGTTGCATCAGCTTAAGTCCACTGCCTTCCACCAGGAGGGATTTCCACTGGTCAATTGCACTTATTTCTAAGTTTTCAACACTGACTGACTGTAGTATTTCATCAAGTTAAATCTCTTTTTATATTATAGGATGACATAAAATAAGATCATCCTATTCTACCATGACCATCATAAAGACCTCAAGAAAATGCCTTCTAAACCTTTCTTTTTAACTAAACCCCTTTAAACTGTGTTTTGCAGCATTCTCTTTTTAGTCACTTTTATGTTTGCCTTTGAAACCCAAGCAAGAATGGGGCTCCGCTTTGTGGCAGGCATTGCTCAAACACAGAACACTAACCCTACAGAGTTTTGCAAGCAGTGTGCTTCAGAAGAGCACAGGATAGAGAGTTGGGGTCTAAAACAAAGGAATGGCAAAAAAAGCTTAATTTTT
>NW_009258671.1:8265022-8267506 GCF_000687185.1 Egretta garzetta
CGCTCTTTGCTTTTGTATTTCTGCAGCCGTGACTGCCTGCTGGGGTCCGCAGACAGAAAAACTTTGCTTCACTGACCACTTTATCGTCTCTTTCTGCGCAGTTTCGTTCTCATCTCAGAATTTCTGAGCACAGACAACCCATAATAGCTGGTATAGTACGAACCAGTACACCCTCATTCTGTATTGCACTGAGCCTCAACACAGCTACTAGGAAGGATAATTAAAAAGAGTATATTCTTTGGGAGGGATGAGAATTTGCCGTCCCATCCAGAACTCATCGGGAGAACATGGAACGTTTCTGCATTTTTATGCAAATCCCGATTAGGGTTATCTACTCATCGTTGCACTGCTATCTGCCTGGCCTTAAAGAACTACAGAGTGTAAGGGGTACATTAACAGCTCCCTGTTGTTCAGACAATGGCTGAACACAACAGTAGTTACAGCCAGAATGAAAGAAGTTCTTACCGCTTTTCAAAGGGACCGAGTGGAAAGCAAGCAGGAAGTATTAGCACCAAGGCAGTCTTTAAAAATTACAGAGGAAAAGCAGCTCAGTAAATAGGAACTCAAAAGAGCCTGCCTGCAGAAGGAAGCAACTTGGAGATTTTTAGGGCTAAACGTGCCCAACAACACGAAATTCAGGGAGAAACCTCCATGGCTTAAAGAGAAAAGACCAGGAACATGGATCTGAAAAACTACAAATCTGCTGGTGTGACAACAGGGTCAGGGTGTTTGTTAGTAACAGAGCCTTGTGCACGGTTTGTGCTAACAGAAGCAAAGAGCAATCATTTTAGAAATTATCTTTAAAGACTACGTATCTGTTATTTCAACTATGCAGGGGCAAACTAAAATGCACCCAAACTCTGGGAAAGGATAACCCTCAACTATTAAGAGCCTGCAGGAGAGCAGGTACAGGTGGGATATTTAGCACAGATAACAGGGATATTTCAGGGATTTTATTTTCTAAGAGAAAGAGTAGAACTTTGCAAAAGGGCTACCAGATAGGGAATGCTAAGGCTAAAAGAGAATCTTCTTTGCATTCCTATATTAAAAGGAATATTAAGAACACATGGAGTCACTGATGGGATCTTAACATAAATGGGATCTGAACCAGCTGAATACCAGTTAAAAAAATATTTAATGGCACAGTCCTATTTTTGACAGTAAGTGACACTTAGGAAACATTTAATTTTAAATTCAAGGCATTAGTGCTGGTTTATGCCATCATTATGCAGTGAGAGATTTTAAAATAGCTTATCTGAAATCCCAGGAGGGGAGGTGAAATGAGTTTTCCAAATTATTACCTGAAAAGCGTTCAAAATATTTGTACATTTTATAAGGAAGAAAAACACGTGGTGAAAATACATTGTTTGAAGGTTAAAACTAGGTAACACAACTGAGGAGTAGGTCTATGCCTCGGGAACCTTAGGGTGCCAGATATGATAAATAACAGTGCCTCTTATCTACTGCTAAAGGGTTTTGGTTTTTTTTTTGCTGGTTTTGCCACCATTTAATGAATTTATATGTTTTAGAAGAGCAAGTTCTCTATAAAGACTAATTTACTTTTTTTTTTTTTATATTTAGGTCAAGGTGTTTCAGCCTGCAACCATAGCACCCTGTCTTAGCTGTAAGCTAATACCTAAAGACAGGTTTACTCTGATTGCCTTAATTTTTACCATTACTGTTCTAAGGTAGTATATGATTGCTGTACATGATGAAAAAATGCTTGGGAGTCACTGTTTTCAACCTGTAACTGTTGAAGGTCAACTCAGAAATTTAGAACTGTCTGAATCCGGATACACTTTGTAAACAACAAGAGGAACATTTAACCATCTGTAATCAGAAAAATGTATAGTTAGCATTCTTAGAACAAGGACGTCCTGGAGCAATTAAGCCTAGAAAGGACAGCAAATCAAGATGTTTTTAAAACATTTGAAACTTGGCAAATAAGCTCAAGGTCCGCGTATCCTTAACTGAACTACCCTCCTTATAATACTAAAAATGACACCTTCAGGTCAACAGACCCTTGCCCAGGTGAAGACCCTTCCTCACAGAACACGCGTAGTACAAAAAAAGGACACTACAGCTTTAAGCGTATGCGAGGCTGGCAGGAACCAGGGAGAACCCAAAGGGATTGTGATTGCGAAATAACCGGTAACCGAGTGTATAAAACGCTGCTGTGTGTTAACCGAGGTGGGCTGGATTTGCGGGAAACCACCTAGTACCCAGGATTGCGCAAACCTGAGATAAATAAGCAACGTCTCTCCTGAGCGTGTGACAAATGACTTCTCCCACACCGGGCCAGGAATCCACTTTTCGGCCAGCAGAGCTGCAGCAGAGGACGTTCGTTCCCTTCCCTCCGGTCGCCTCACGCTAGCACTGATCCCGTGCACTACTCTACCGCAGGGAGAAGAGGCCACGAGCGAGGCAGCAAGCGAGCTAAGGCTCTAGAGGTCAGTCAGGCAAACCGGAGCCTGGCAAACAACC
>NW_009258671.1:8268809-8320078 GCF_000687185.1 Egretta garzetta
GGGGCGGGAGGGAGGAACCTCGGGTGCTAGGGGGGGCTCGCAGCTAGGCCTGCGGGGGGGAGGCGAGCGGGATGTTGCGTGGTTAAACCGAAAGAGCTCCACGCCGAAACGGAAGATGTCGGGAAAGGATGAACCGTGGGTCGGCCGCCCCCAGCCCGGCTTCCGCCGCCCCTGCGCACCCTGAGGTACCGCCGGCGTTTCCTGCCGCGCCGCTCGGGGCTGAGAAGCGCCCGCAGCGCTGGGCCGTCTTCGGCCTTGCGAGTGTGGCGAGAGACCGGGGGCTTCTTTTGCCGCCTGGTTTTGGGCGGGGCGCTCCGACGGTGTGAGTTTTGTAGCCTTAAGGTAGATGGGGGATATTGTGGAACGCAAATGTTAGAAGTCTTGTTCTGAAAAAGTGCTGCGTGAAATAGGGCAGCTGTAGTTACTAGGTGGATTGTAGTAGTTCGACAAAATAGCTATATTGTGGTTATTTTAAATAAAATAGCTGTTTCTCAGAGTACTCCCATCTCAACCTGTTCAGACCGTTTGCTACAAAAACTTCTTGAAGGCTGTGCATGTCGGGTAGAGGTGGTTTTGTGTTGCTTCTCAGTGCCTAGAATGCTCTTGCTCCTGTCTTCGTGTATCTTAGACTCGGTTGTCTGCTCCTGTTTTCAGTATTGGTGCAGAGAAATCGTGTAAACACAGGTAGGTGCAAAGAACCTGGAGCCAAAGCCAACAGGTTTACCCCTCTTCTATTAGCGGAGAACAGGCTTTAGAGTTAATGTCGTGCTTGTCATGCTTCAGTGGCTGGGTTAAGAGTGGTAATTTGAGCTTCTGTGGAATCCGATGGTGTAATTCTAGGTCTTACTAGCCTTTGAGGTCTGGCTGCTGCCAAACAGATGCAATCTTGTCTTCCTCTGGTTGCAAGTGTTTGTATGCCCTTGTGGTGGGAAACTGGACTGGGGAGCTAATGTGACTTTATAAAAAATTTTGTTTTGTTTTGTTTTTTCCAATGGGTTAGATTTAAATAGTTCCTCAGTCTGCAGAGAATCAAGCAGGGCATGGTAGGACCTCTACTTTCAGGATAGTGTGGATTAGGGCATTTTAAAGTGTTTACACAAAACAGTCTTTTGTCACTGTACTTCCAAAAGATCCTAATAACTTGACCTTATTTGTGAAGCGTGTCAGACCAAAATTCATGGCTTTGACGTGTGATCTCTGTATGTGCAGCTGGATTTAGTATTCTCTTTAAAAATATTTCATTGGCTAAACAAGATGTTCTGTAACTCTGTATTGCTACTATTTTCGGCTCTGAAATTAACTATTTGTGGAATTTTTTTTTAATCTGGCCAGGTCTTAATCACAAACCTAAGAGGGTTTTTGAAGAGTTTTAATTTTGTGCTTGCTTGAGACTTAAATTGCTACAAAAATACATCTTTTCTTTGAAAAGTTTTCATATGTAGTGTGTGTTGATATAATCATAGTTAGTAAAAAGCCCCTTTTTTCATACAAAGTTTGAGTAATGTGATTGCTTGCCAAGTCTTTCAAATACAAAGTAACGTAGCTGGATTCATTCCTTGTTTTTGTACACAGCTGGTAAGTTGTAATTTAGTAAAATGAAAATCAGAAGTTAGAACTGTTAACAGACATTTCTTCTCCAAAGTTGATTTTACTTTACATTGCAGAGATAAGTAGCAAAATGTTGATTGGCTGCTGACAGTAATTGCTCTAAAATCTGTGATACGCTTTATGTTTCCTTTGGAGGAAAAATGATCCGATTTACTTGTAACAGATTTTTTCAAATTTCTAATTAGTAATCTACCGATCCTGTTTTTTGTAGGAGAGCACTGTCTTCACTCTTACCCAAGCTTGCTGTGCATTTGCTTTAGTAGGTCCTCATCAGTATTTATTTTAGATGCTATAAAGCAACTTCTTGCTTCTTACATGGGTACCTTGAGGAAGATGGAGTGGAATATGGAATGTTTTAACTAGATCCTTTTCCCATATTTTTGGGGTTTTTGTAGCCCTTCAGATTAAGTGGTGACCACGTCTATGGGTTATGGGACTGAAAGGAACTTTTCTAGCTAGCATTGCTGCTAAGGAAAACTTATTCCGTAATTGAACTGCACATTTCTATTGTTGCTTAAATTTAAGATCAAATATGGCTTATCACCACAACTTTAATCTCAAGTGCTATTGATTGTTGTTGCCACAACAGTTGTTAGAAACACTTGATTTTTGGCTGTCACTCCAGTTTTGACCTACTTCTATATGAACTCTGATTCCCATTATTTGTTCTAAGTAATACAAATTGAAGACCACTGTTGCTTAGAATTTAATTTCTGTGTAGTTGATTCTATGTTCTTTTTTTTTTTTTTTTTTCCCCACACAGGTGTGTAAAAATGGCAAAGAGAATTGCAGAGAAGGAACTGACTGACAGGAACTGGGATCAGGAGGATGAAGCTGAAGAGGTAAGATACACATTAGACCCCCCCACCACCCCTGTAGGTAGTAGGGCAGATGTTTACATGTGCATTTACATCTCATGGGTGAAATCTACAGTAGACTTGGTTAAAAGTGTAGCAATTAAAGATAATCTTATATAAGCAATTTTTTTTTTTTATAAACCTTCCAATATATGCAGACCATATGGCAAAGCAGCTTTTAACAGTTGAAATGACATCAGCAGTTCAGGGGAAAGGAACTTTACATTTCTAAAGAGAACCCCAGACTTTTAAAAATGCATAATGCTTTTGAACTCTTGGGTATTTACTGAGTTTGCAAGAAAAGCGGTTTTGATTTCTTGAGATAAAATTTATGCCTCGTTTTTTTGTTTGTTTTTTTGTTTTGTTTTGTTTTTTAAAGGTCAGTAATAGTTTATTTCAGAAATAGGTTAATTTGGAGTGCTTAGCTAAATGTCCCTACACAGCCAGAAGGATTAAGCAAACAGTCAAATGATACATTTCATCTGATTGTAAAAAGAGATTTTCATATTTAGTGTTTCATACTTACTCATGTATTATCTCTAAACAAACTGTGCTAGCTTTTGTACTACTAAAGGTATTAAATGTTTAGGCCTATAAGATGTGAGAGAGAAAGCTGACAGATAACTTTTCCATAAATTTGTATATAAAACCCCCTTCTATTCCTCATTTATCACAGGGTAGTAAGTAGTCATTAGCTGCCTTTGCTAATACCTGAAGTACAGCAGACTGCAGGAGATTGACTTCTAGCATACATCTCAATATACCTTCTCCAAACTGAAGATTGTTTGTAACAAGAAAGACAGAGTTTTGATAGTATCAACTAATTGTCCAAGTAACTGGCAAGCTAATCACAGTACTATATTTTCTGTTTGGTGTGTTTTGGTGTTTGTTTTTTTGGGGGGGAGGAGGGGGTGTTGGTATTGGTTTTGGTTTTTTTTTTTACTTCCCTTATTTGTTAGGGAGAAGTGTTACAGTTGTGTTAAAACCTGATCTCTGCCATCTCTTCAGAATATGATGCCTTTATGCATTCTGAGAATTTCACTAATGATTCCGTAACTACTTCTTAAAGGTGGGAACGTTCTCAGTAGCTAGTGAAGAAGTCCTCAAGAACAGAGCTATTAAAAAAGCAAAGCGCCGAAATGTTGGATCAGAGGTAATGTGATCACTCAGCGTTAGTGTTGTAATTTGACTTGATTGCAAAATATGACATCTGTGCTCAGGTTTTTACTTACTTGGGCTTGTAATAGTACTGTATAAATCTGCTGTTTAGAAGGTATATGCAACTAGGCCGCTCATACATAGAAATTAGTTTTTGCTTACTGTTCCATAGCAAGAATAAGGCTAGAATGAAAAATGGGTAATACTAGTATTGATTGGTTGAAGAGAGATGTGTAGTTTTGAAGTATAAATGCAGAGTGTTTCAGACACAGTGTCTACTGCAGATGGGTGAAATAGCATTTGAACTGCTCCAGTTTCATTCTTTGCAGAGATGGAAGCCTGGAAATCGAAAGCTCCTAGTTACCCATACTGGAGGACTGGGGGATGTCTCAGGCAGATGCTAAATAAGTAAAAGCTAAATTATGAAGCTGATCTGAGATTGAAAAAGATGCCTTTTGTTAAGAATGCTGCTACTTTTTTTTTTCCCCCCTGTGAAGAGCTGTAGTGCCACCTACTCTTTGCAGTGACAAATTGAAAATTGAAAGGAAGTTGGCCTTTGTTACAGGTTTAGTCCCTGTGAAAGCATTAACCAGTCCAACCAAATTGTAGTCCTTTCAAAAATCCCTGACAGATGCTTTGTTGTGTATATCTTTCTATGAAACATTCTTTCAATGGGGCATGCGCCATGTTACAAACAGGACAGAAACTTTACCTATCCTTCAAATTGCTTTTGGATTGAATGGGACTAGACGCAGTTAGGGTCTAGATAGTTTTCTGGTTTGCTTTTGATTTTCCTTCTGCTGTCCAAGCAGCATGGATGAGGAGGCTGTCCTATCCCACTTTGGCGTATAGTAGTTTTAAGCACAAATGTGGGAGAGAATGTAGGATTGTACTGGCAAGAGGTGATGCAAGAAATAAACCACAGCTTGAATAGGAGGGATTCAGGGGCAAATGGAATGGGAAAAAAGAAAACTGGATGAGAAGGGGGATGAGGTCATTGTAATAATCAGGAGGCTGGGGGTCAGCTGTGAGAGATCAAAGCTGGAAGAAGAGCTAGGATAGGCTGGGCAAAGTCTAAAAAGTGGGAGAGATGGCAGGACAGCTGAGGTTGCGTAAGAAACCTGTGAAATAATTACAAAAAGGTAAACTTGAAATCTATTGATGTTCCTAAATGGAGCGAGCAGAACGCTGCAAAGAAAAAGACTGCAGTTTAACTTGAATGTCCAGAGAGAGAGGTAAGTAGGGCTGATCAAAGAGATACAGAATAAAAATAGCTACCTAGAAGCAATTCTCCTTTTCCTCTGATGGCTTTCCAGAGCTGTTGAAAGTCCACTTCCAGGAATAAGTGGTCGTTGCCTCAAAAGACATTATATGCAGTACCTAAAAGTGGCAGTGCCTATTTGTGTGTTAATCACACTCTCTCTCTCTTAAAAAACACAGAAGAAACTATACCATAAAATAATATGGCTGTAAAGATAGCGTTCAGAACTAGGTAATGAAAAGGCTGCAGAAAGCATACATATTATGTTATCAAGTACGGTCTATCGTTGCTTTTCCCATCAGTCACATGGGAATATTTTGGGTAATTCACTTAAACATTACATAGGTGACTACAAAGTATGCTGTTTTGATGAGTGGCTTGAAGTGCTGGACTCTAACTGCAGTTGTAAATGCTAAAAGTTGCTGAAAAGAAGCCTGCAATTATATATTGCTATGTAATTATTTAAAGAAAACAAAATGCTATGAATGTCTAAATAGGTAGTCAAACACATCCGCTGCTCTGAACAACTTTTAGGTATCCACTTCCTAGGTCTAGTTTATTTTCATACCAAACATCTGAGTCCTTTAAAAGTAGTAGCAGTATGTGTCATAAGGAAGCTATTAACTTTGTTTACATAGCTGACTTAGAATAATGCATGAAATGACACACTGAACCAGGGTAAAATAAATGGAATATTAAGTGGGGATAGGATTTTTGTGGAGGAAGTGTATGTAACTGGTTGTCTCTCTTTTTTTCTTTTTCCCCCCTCTCCTCAGTCTGAAAGCGGAGGAGCTTTTAAAGGGTTTAAAGGCTTTATATTGCCTTCTGGAAAAGGAGGAGGCTTCAGTGGATTTGGTAATGGTGCAGGAATAAAGCCTTTAGAAGGGCTGTCTAATGGAAGCAGTAGTGTCTCTAGCACTCCTTCTTTCAGCAGTTTAAAGACCACCTCCGAAACACAATCAGCATTTGGTAAGTTTTAAATAAGCATACATATTTATCAACAAATTCAGCCATAACATCTGTGGGGTAATTTTAATAGTGAAAAACCAAAATCAAACCACCCTGTAGTTTTGTTTTAAGTTTTTGAGACTTTATTCTTCTTTGTAAGTTTTCTTAAAAAGATTATAGGCTGCTGGAGATACAAGTTATCAGATGCATGCAGTTTTAAGAGGTGGAAACTATATTTGATCTAATACTGGAGGTAAAAGCTTTATAGGCATAAGTGGGAGTGGAAGATATTGGCATAAGTGGGAATGGAAGATATTGGCATAAGGCACTCTCTGTCCGAATAGTATAAAACAGCTGGTAACATTTTCCAGTTAAATAATCATCCCAATTATCTGAATTAATTAAAAAAAAGGTAATTGAAAATGTGCATTTAGTAGGACTGCAGTTTTCTTTGTGTGGGGTTTTTTGTTTTTTTTTTTTCTTTTTTGAGGTCTTGTTTCTTTATTTTTTGCAGTTCTTTGTAAATATATGCTGCATAGCTAAAGTCTTAACCTTTTTTCCCTGTACATCTTCTGTTACAAACAGTCTTACTAGAATTTTATCTCTTACATTTATACCAACATTTTAAGACACGTGAAATATTTTGGCAAATCTAACTCTAGTCTCCTGCTTTGGTAGTCTCTGAAGAATATTAGTTCTGTCCCTTTGTGTTGGAGATGGAGAAATGTTAACCATGCCACAGTGTTTAGAGTCAGCATGCCACAGAATAGAAATGATGGAGTTTGGAGTTTAGAATAACTTAGATTTCAGTGAGCTTAACTAAATTAGGAGAAACCTAAATATTTAGTGAGGATTTTCTTAATTTGCTTATTATGGTTTTATAGGGAAACCACTCAAAAATGTGCTAGTGCGTTTGGAGTTTTTTAAAGCACTAGTAGCAAGAGATAACTGAATATTTTATTTTAATAACGGTTACAGCATCATAAAGCTTGAGCTGAGATTTTGAACGTTTGGGTGAAACACAAAACATTTTTAAAAAATGTTACTCTAAGATTTCTTTGGATTTCTTTTTTTTTTATACAACTGTGTGCTCCATCTACTTTGTCTATCCCTGGACTAACTAACTTGTCTAAACTTAGAGAGCTTAGGTCTGTTTCCCAGCATTGTCTGTTTACTTGTACTGCAGTATCTGGTACATGGTGTTGTGATAAAAGGCGAGTTACCTATCTGAGCAAGAATGAGTGATTTGATAAAGAAACAGCAAGAACATTCAGTTTAGGTTTTTATGAGAACTGTGCTTTCTGGAAAAAAAAGAGTTCTAAACCATGTTTTCCTTCTAATAGGATCCACACTGTCAAATGGTCCTACTACTACTGCATTTACTGAGAAAAAGGCTGCAAGCCCAAAAGCTAATGGTGGCAGTCAACCGTCCTCATCTGGCTACGCTCAGAGTAAAGTTTGTAGTTCTAGTGTTTACCACAAACAGTTAGCAGCTTTAAACTGTTCTGTGCGTGACTGGATAGTTAAGCATGTAAACACAAACCCGCTATGTGACCTGACACCCATCTTTAGAGACTATGAGAAGTACTTAGCAAATATCGAACAGCAACATGGAAGCAGTAGTGATAGCGGCTCTGAAAACGAAAGCAACAAGACACCTGGCTCTCAGTCTGTCTCTACATTTGGGAATTCAAAGCTACAGCAAGGATCAACTTTTTTGTTTAACAACAACAAGACTGAGGATACCTCGGACAAAAAACCTGAAGCTGCATCTGAAAAAAAAGACGCATCGTTAGGAGCTACATCAACAGTCTCATTTAATTTTGGCAAAAGCGTTGACAGTTCTGTTTTGGGTTCCCTTGGTTCAGGAACGCTTAGTGGATTCTCATTTTCTCCTGGGAATTCAGGTTTGTTTGGAAAAGACGCAAACCAGGCTAAGGCTGTCACTGCAGTATCCACCAATGTATTGGAAGCTCAGACAGAAAGTGGCAATAGCGATGATAAAGGTAAATGCTATTTAAAAAGGTAGATTCTATTTAAAATGATGATTTTAATGGTAAGCTGTGAATGTATGTGACTTAAGAATACTGCAAAGATTAAGTAATACTAAATTGAACTCAATCATAACTGTCCTTGAATTTGGAAGTGCAAAACTGTACCACTAATCCGGGAATACCTCAGTCTTATATAATGCTTAAGTAGAACTAAAAGCATATGCTTATCAAAACCTACGTATTTGTCAGATTTATACTTTCTGTAGTAGAATATAATTCTTTAGCTGAACGCAAGACTTGAAACGATGAAATGAAGTTTAAAGCAACTGGTATGTTCATCTTTGAACATTTCAATCCTGCTGCTTTTCCCAGTAGGTTTATCAAGAGATCCCTCAGTAAAATGCGGGAGAAAAGGGAACAATTTCATACATCTTTCTTACAAGACTGTAAGGCCAATAAAGTTGCATACTACCTGACAGTTTTACTCTGCTATTTAGCTAACCTGGGTACAGTAAGCTGATAGAAATCCTAGCAGTTGAGGGACTGGAAAGGCACAATCCTGCCACAGTCTCTTGGCTGTCATTCCTGAAACCGATTACCCTTCCCCCAAATTAAACTTGGCTGTTGGAAGTATTTATTATGCTTTACTTGGACCCATTTGTGGGGACTACTCTTTGGCACGTTATAACTGTTTTCCCCCCGACAGGAGGTTTTGACTTAAGTTTGACTTGCTAAAGTTTTGCTTTTTTTTGTTCTGATTGTTTGGTGTTTCCATCCCATTTAATTGAAGTTGCTTGAGGGGTGTGGCTGAATGAAAAGAAAATAAGACTTCTTCAGAGCCCACATTGATTGCTAAAATACATTTAAATCATTGACAGGCTACACACGCGTATGTCAAATATAGCATGCATAAACTAGTTCTAATACAATGCCAAAATAGCTTCCAGATTATGTGCTCACAACACTAATGTATTAAAACTTTATTTAAAGGAGGAGAAGAGGAGGAAGAAGAGCCACCAAAAGTCATTGTTAATGAAGTAAAAGAGGATGATGCTTTCTACTCAAAGAAGTAAGTGACTTGGAATTCCAACTTTGAGAGTAAAATTCACACCTACATGCTGCTATTCTTCATCACTGCAGTGCATAATTAATGACATCATGTTCTTGACTTCTTAGTTAATAAAGCTTGTTAGGAAGTCATGTAGACTATGAAGTTACACTTGTAAAAAAGTTAATTACAGGCAAAAGCGTGTAAGATCTTACTAAAATTCTTGGGTATCTTCGACACAGCACCGATAGCTAGTTTGTGTTCTACTTGTGATCAGTTTTTTACAAATGAAGACGTTTCTGCCTTCATCAGGTTTTGTAAGTTTAAATTGCAGGGCTTGTACCACAGAAGTAGCATACTGTACTTCTGAAAACTCAGTCAGGTGCTCAGCTGTTTGCATAGCCTAAAATAAGACTCATGGAAAATGCCGATTGTTGTATGAAGGAGTGAACAAGTTGTACTTCTGTGTTCAAAGTGAGGCTACCTCTACTAGAAGCAGTTTTTCAAAGCACGCTCAGTAGTCCAAGCCATCGCATGTCTGCTGAACACTTAGCACAGAATTTGTCCTTCTACAAAAAGTCATTTGCTTTATCTGAAAGAAGGTACGTGCTAATTTATGAAGAATGGCATTAGGTTTATTAGAGCTTCACTTAAAAAAAAGTTTTTAAATTTTACACAGAATTCCTATTATAACTTCAGAATGATACAGCAAGTACTTAACGGTTTTGTAATTAGTGTTTTTAAACAGTAGCTTACAGTTGTTATTCCTTATAGACCCTGAGTACAGGTTGTTGTGCGTTTTACTTTTCCCTGAAAGTAGTGTGTTTGTCATTTCAATACTGAAAGAAATAATTAACTTTGCTTTTTGAACTGAAAGTGCTGTCTGTCAGCACACGAAACGAGGTCAAGAAGAATAAGGATTTATGCTACTCACAGCATGTTATTGTTAAACTATTGGCTTACTGTGAGTCAGATGCATACAGATACATATATCTGTGTATGTGTATTTGGGAGAGATCTTTGTATTTAATCTCTACATAACTGCACAAACAAGTTCGGTTTGTTTTGGTTTTTTTTTTTTTGCACAGGTGCAAACTATTCTACAAAAAGGACAATGAATTTAAAGAAAAAGGTGTAGGAACATTACACTTAAAACCAGCAGGAAATGAAAAAACTCAACTCCTAGTTCGAGCGGATACCAATTTAGGTAAGTAAATTTCTTCTAGTAGCAAGTCTTGATGTGAAATTCCCTGCTAAGCATTAGGATTTTTTTTTTGTTACACAAAGTGAAAACCTTTCTACTCTTTCTTGAATAATTTCAAGTATTGACCAAGCAATTGGATGCCTCTAATGAGTATTACAAAACAGTGCAGTGCAAGGAAGTAAAAGGTTACGGTGTATGCCTGGGTATCCCCCTCTTGCCCCCCTTTTTAATAGCTCTTCTCCATCCCTAACTTGTGAAGTGGCTTTGAAGCGTGGCTTAAGATCTAGAATGAAGTGTATGTGTACTGGGTGCGATGAATGAAGAACAACAAATTCTGTGCTAAGATGCAGGCCAACTGCTGTTTGCAGTTCGTCCTGAATATGTAAATAGTTGGCGATGTGGGCAGACATCCAATGGATTTGGGGGTAGAGGGGAGCATTATATAGACCAGACATGCAGCATTTTGCTATATGCATTGTTCTTCAATGCATGCTGCAGTCCAACTGTTGAACTGTGTTTTAGGTAACTTCAGTTGGATCACAAATGATAGGTTGACGACGGAATTGGAATAACCTGTAGTGTGATAGTTCCTCAGAGTATCTTTTGAGATGAACGTCAACACATACAGCTAATGAAAGAGAAAAAAAAAAAACAGTGGTTTCTTTCCTTTTCGAAGTTAGGGGAGATTGGATGTATTAAAGTGTCATGTTCTGGCCAAAGAGTGTTTACACACTCAAAGTGTGCAATTCAATGTTTTGATATTCATTGTTGAGAAACGTTGCTACGCTTCAGTACCTGATTTCAACAAACTTGCCTGTGAGGTTCACATGCACTTGACAAATTCCATAAAATGGAGTATGCTTATAGAATACCCAAGGACTAAAGCCATGCTGCGCTGTAGGCCGTTGGTAAATCTCCCCTCACTTTCAGTTTATAGCAAGTCTATACGAAGCCTCTGCAGGCCCATTTGGGGCCGTTTTCAAATACCTGATGAGATTGGGAGTCCTGTGTTAGTCACCTCTAAATCATCAACTTCTTTCAGTGGAGACCAGGTTTGCCAGATAAAAGGCAGTTCTTAGCAATAAAAGAAGGCATAAATAAAATAAATGAATGAATAAATAAATAAATAAAGGCAGACATTGGGCAGGGTTGTCAGTGCTTTCGGTGTCTCCTTGGGGATTTGAATGTGTTGAACAGAGCTGATGAAAACTTGGTTTCTCCCAAGTTACCTACTCTTTAACACAAGTCTTGATTTTCACTCAGCTGATCCCAATTTTCATGGTGTTGATTTACATTCCCTCTACCTTCATCTGAGGTGATGTGTTAGGAGGAAACCTTTCCTTTTTCTTCAGCTCGTACGCTAAGACATTTCAGCTCAGTGTTTGCAAGCATTGGTTTCTAGAAGCTGCTGCAGTCATAGTGATGCACACTTTCCTTTTTGCTATCTTCACACAGTGCTATAACCCTTTCCTAAAATCTCACTGTGTTGAAAAACTGAACTGGAAAGGAGGGCGAAGACTGACTTTTCCCTAAATACTACTACCGTGTTCTGAACTATTTACCAGGTTTACAAAATGTGTGCATCTTCTGTGGAAGCAGATTGGAGTTTGTTTGCAACCATTTTAATAGACCACTAATACGGAAGCTGTCAAGCTCGCTGTGTAATTTAACAAGTTGACATAGAGCTGTTGTTAGTAACCCAGTGGTAGACCACATCAGCTGCGTTGTACAATTTGAGGATAGAAAATACTTACTTATTTTACTCTAGTTTATCCAATTTTAGACTAACATGTCTGTCTGTGTGTTAAAGCTAACTTTTTGCTTCTGCTTCTGAACTGTGCTTGATGGTCAGAATGAGTAACTTGCATAAGCACAAACCTAAGCACTGGGACTCGAGTCCTCATTTGCTGCTTCTCCCTGTCCCCTTCCCTTTCTCCTGTGTCCCCCTACTATGATTTGATATTCTTCAGACTCCTCCCTTTAAAAAAGGAGGATGCACTATTTTCAGAGATCCCTCATTCCTAATGAGGAAGGAAATCTGGGAGAGCAGTGGCCACGAGCAGATGCTTAGGGAAGAATAAGACCAGTATATATGACATTTGCGAATTGCCTTCCTTCCAAACACAAACTTAAATCCCTATTTAGAAAGTATACTAACATCTGTGTTGCAGTAAAAGGAGAAAAATGGCTAACTGTTACTTTTTTCCTCCTCATATGCAGGAAACATACTGTTGAATGTTCTAATTCCACCTAAGATGCCATGTACAAGAACTGGAAAAAACAATGTTCTTATAGTTTGTGTTCCTAATCCACCGATTGATGAGAAGAATCCAACTGTTCCTGTCACTATGTTAATAAGGGTGAAAACAAGTGAGGATGCAGATGAGTTGCACAAAATCTTGCTGGAGAAAAAGGAGGCTTAAATAAGTTGCAGTCCAGTGATTTGAGGAATTATTGCCAAACTGCTGCTGCTCTTTTTTTCTTCCATAACTTCACTTGAACACTTAACTCTTTACTCTGATATTAAGAACTGTTATAGGAATTCTGGAAAAATTCTGTGAGGAAAAGCTAAACTAGCTAATAAAAGCTTTAATAGAACACAAGTGTTGGACTGTGCTCCCTCATTTTTCAATATCTAAATGCAGGACCTCTTCTGGATAAAAGCACATTGATTTAAATCAAAGCATATGTTTTTAACAGCAGTTGATTTGACCGAAGGGACTGAAATCAGAGTACAAAAATATGGTACCAGAGCTTCCTGACAGACTGCGGCGCAATGCAACAACCTCTTGTTTTGAGAAGGGAGGATGTTGAAGTTTAACTGTTGAAACAGTTTCTAGGCTCTGGATTTTTAATTTTAATTGGTCTGTCATATTCTGGCGAGACTTGTTTTTCAAACTGTGGGTGACAACAGTGCACCCTGTGTTGTACTGTGTTCTGACTCTTACAGACTCGTGTGTGCTTTTGGGACATCTCCAGCTATTTAAAAGAAAACTTGCTTGCGTAGTCTTGTTGACAGTAGTGTTTCTTAGAGAAGAACTGTTGGTTCTGTTCTTACTGTAGCAACAAGCTAATGATGTGCAATAGTACAAGCAGACAACTGGAAGACTGTTGATCTTGGACCACACCCACAGCCGGCATTCGCTGACTTCTGACAAGTCGGAGGCGAAGGGTCGCACTTCCATTACGGTCCCCCCAGGTATTCCTCCCTCCTCCCCTGGGCTCAAACCGACACCCACCAGAGGCAGAGTTGTAAATGTTGTACTTGTCTTGCTACTGGTACTTTTCTGAAGGTATCTCTTTTCACAAAGCAAAATTCAGGATTTTTATAGATCTTTATATTGCCTCTGGCCATTACCAAGAATACATGCATAAATGTGAGTGTGTGTCTGTAATTATTTTTCCTGTGTGCTAAAACTGCAGTGCTTTACTGCGTTACGTTAAGTAAAGCAGTAGTTGGCAGCTTTAGGACAAGCTTTTTGTTGCAGAAAGAGGGAGCGCTGGGTTAATCTATAACTTAGTTTTCAGCTCTTAGAATTAACCACGTGGCAATAACTTGTGGATCAGACCATCGCACTGTTCTCAGTTTCCACCTCGACTTTATCAGACCATGTTCAGTTATTTAATCCTTTTTTTCAAATCTTGTTTGCTGGAAACTCCTTCCCTAACACTCGTTTTTCTGCTTCACTTCCAGCTCTGGAAACTATCCAAGAGCTGGATGTTCGTATTAAACTCGAACTGCTCTCTGATCTGTCCCACTGACCACCTCTGGGGAGATGGAAGAAACATGCCAACTTGCCCCTGGCTAATGCGGCACAGAGGAAAAATAGAATCAAAATCCCTTTCTTTAAAAGAAACAAGTGTGATGCAATTCTCACAGGGGACCTGGAAATCCACCATAGTGGCATCCTATGGGTGGGGAAGAAGTAGTAGCACCATCTGATGAGATGCAGCACATCTTAGTGGCTCCCCACTGCTCTCGGGGAGGGGGGGAACAACAGCTGCCTTTAGTCCTCATTAACTGCACAATTCAGGTTATGGCCTTTTTTTTCCTCCTCTTAACTAGGAGGAGGAAAAACTTTATAGGATCTATAGCCCTCTTGACCAAAGTTCAAAAAACAAAGGCCTTTGCTCGCATTTCAGCTACGCTGAGGTCACAGGAATTGCATTTTTAACACTCAAGTGTAAAGAAAGCGTAGATACAATATCAGATATTATTTGAAATATAAACTGGTGCCTTTTTTTTGCATCTGGCTCAGTACTTACTTTTAATGGGTAAGTGACAAATAAAAACAATGTGCTTTTTTTTTTTAAAAAAGGAGTCTTGCTGATGCCTAAATGGGAGGCCAAAAGCTGTAGGCTTGCATGTTAATTGTGTATGAACGCAAAGCAGAGGATTGCCTAAAAGTCTATGACAGGCTCAGGTTTAGCGCCCAAGGGCTCAGTTAACTTTGCATTTGTCATTTGACTGTTGTGTTTTAAGACACTTCTCCATGCAGAAAGGTTTATAGGCTGGAGTGCTGGACACGGGGTACGTGGATTTGTTCCGCATCCCGCTCTAAGAGCAACCCTGTAGCGACTCTGTCAGTGGTCTGGGGTCTGTGCTTGTTCTACTTCTGAAAGCTGGTGGATGGGTAACTCCTCTTTCATCCATTGAAATGTGGACCAATCAAATGAGCAAGAGATGAACTTAACTTCCTTTCTGTCCTCAGGATTAGCCTCCAAAGTGAAGCAGCCTTGGGGTTTTGCACTCCCCTGTTTGGCCCAATTCTAGAGCTGGCAAACCAAGTAACGGCTGCAGTGCAGCTCTGTCACGCTTTCAAGGGTGGGATGCTCTGAGGGCGAGCACAGAGTGCAAGGAAAAATAAGTAGACTAATAAAAAATTGTGTTGGAAGAATTAAACCTTACAATATCCCTGGTAGCAAGTAGTAGCTTCTAGTAGCTGTGGGAAAATTACTTGAGATGAGACACCTTAATTCTTTAGCAATGTACATATTTATTGGTAAAGCTAGGGGAAGGTATATGTGTTAATTAGAATGTCAAATACATGCCTAAACATACGATTTTAAGCATTTTACACAGGAAAAGTTGCCACTGAAAAGAACAGGGAAAAATTTTACTGCAAATTCGAGATTTCAATAAACATCATCCATAGTGACCCTGCAATTGTCTGGACTATGAGGCAGGAAAAGCAAGTCATATGCTTTTCACTTGGCCTTCAGTTATAAAGCACAACCCTTCTCCAGTACTGTGAGAAAAGCAAATTTTTGATGGCGCTTCAGTTTCTAGTTAAGAAATACTGAAATGCATAAATACTGTACAAGGCCAGAGATTATATTACATGGAAATAAAGGCCTAAAACGAGGTAAAAGCAGAAGTGAGTGGAGAGCATCAAAATCAATACACAAATGCCTTCGTAGCAAAAGTGGCACATGCTATAGAAGGAATGAATTCCAATCAGAATTCCAATGCCATGTGGCATTCCTAAAAAAAGGTAGATACTGCATATATTTGACAGGTGACTCTCAGATACCTGATGTTAAAGATGCAAATTTCCTGCACTGTTTCAGCTGTACATAGGTGTTGGGAGTGTCTTCTGGATCGTGCATTCTTCTTTCTGCTGTAATTCTGAAGTTTCAGCTGCTTAAAGATCTTTCCCTCTCACATCCCCAAAATAGAAAATCAAGGTCTCTGCTTCTTTTAATTATCGGAATCACCTGTAAAGGAGATTATTACCCTTGGCTTGAATTTTATTTTAAAATATTAAATTGCTATATGCAGGGGTTTTTTGTAAATGTACTTAAAATTACCTATTTGGGAGCACAACAGCGTGTTCCTCTAATCCCTTCTGGTTGATGGATGTGGAAGTTTAATTTAATTTTACAGTTCAAAAGCACACGTTTGTAGAACATACATAAACCAGTTAGGAGGTACGCTTTACAATTAAGAACTTCAGCTCCCTTTGCAGCACTGTAACATTTAAAATGTCCTTAAAGACTTACTTTCTGATGCCTTAACTTATTTGCATTTGCTAAAATTTTGTAGCTGGTGCCTGTGTGCAGAAATTAACGGACATTACACAATTTAAAGTGGCATGAGCTAGTATAAATCCAATGAAAATGCTGAATGTGATGATTTGTTAATAGATTTCAAACTGCTCTGAATTTTTCAGTGGATACCTAAGTTTCACATAACTTGTCATGTAACAATGTTTTCATTAGTTTTAATACGTTGAGGAAGTGTACAGAAATCCATGGAAAATGTGAATAAATGAATGGGAGCTAAGCATCTTGTGTGTATCACTTTCACCTTGAGGGTATAACACTTGTATTAATAAAATGAATTTTACAGTCAGTTGCTTGCAGGTGAAATCCTGCCTAGAAACTCCTGCATGGGGCCTTACTGCTGCTGAAAGGAGCAACGTCCTACTCTGCCCCTTCCTCCAGCCAGCTTTGAAACCTGTCACGTCGCTCAGCCCCAGTTCAGCAAAAATGCTTTCTTCTTGCAAGGGCAGCGAGCTGAATCCGCTCAGAGGGAGGAGCTGGGGCTGCCTCTTTCTAGGAAGAGAAAAGCTGGTTCTTACATGCTCAGAGGGTGACTGTAGAGATCGACCTCTCAAAATCCCTCCCCCGAAAGATTTGAGAGTAAAAGTAATCTCTCTTTGCCTGATGACATACGTAGAACGTAGTTTAGATCTAGCCTAAAAGCACTGTCCTCAAGCCAGGCCACAAAGTGATTCTTCTTCTCTTTGTTGGTTTGTGAGAGTTTGGCAAATGGGGTGGGGGGGAGGAATCAAGACAGACTTGTCATGACCAGCATAGAGCATCTTTCCAACGCACCATGAATTGCCGAGACCATGAGGGCGCCTGTCACCCAACTGCACGTTCTGCTGTTGGCCACTGTCGTGCTGCGTAGCCCTACCTTGTTTGTAGTTCTGGAGCCATCCACTTTATGCCCACAAATGGGAGCTACTTCTTGCATGAGGATGCAGTTAATGGCTAGCAAAAATTATCTCAACGTCCCCCCATCATCACCCCCACAACTACAGTGACTGAGAAGAACCAAGAGCCTACGTTCCATTTTTAAGGATGCAGTTGCTATCAGTAGAGTACCACATACCTTCCTAAATTGCCCAGTACTTAAAAAAAAAAAAAAAAAAAAAGAAACAAACCCCACAAAACCACAACTTTATTTGCTTATGATGTTGGCATTAGTCCACATTTTGGACATCTCTCACTTCCTTCTACTTAAAAAGCGAGCCAGCGCTGCCTACACAGTCTCCCTAGCTTGACAGCCATAAAGCAAAGAAAGCGAAGTGACCGTTCTCAAGAGCAGAAACGAGTTTATTATTCATTTCAGACTGGAGCAATCTAGAACATCTAATGCTTAATGCTGTTAATCCCCAAAGATTCTGCCACTTGTGCATCAGGAAGGGGCAAAAGTAACAGTGCAGAAGACATCAAGTCCTGAACATCCAGACTAAGAAAATGCAACGCTGCAAGAACAGCCTGCGATTCATCAAGATCGGCCGCTTTCCTAATCCAGTGGGAAAATGCCCCTCACAGCCGGCTAGTTACACCGACCAGGTCATACTGAAGTCAGAACTGATTGATCTGAAAAGTACGTCAAGTATAAGCTAAAGGCTACGTACATGTCATTGGCTAGAAAAATACTGAAGATGACAAGTAAACTTTAACCATGATCCAAACGATGCATCGACAGGCAGGTTACCTGCTGTCATCAATCTCCTGCTAAAGACAAAACTGAAAGCTGAAGATCAACAGCCAGCCAAGTAATTTGGAGTAACATAGCCTTACATATGACATGGCATTTGAAGCCATGAATGAGTTCAGACCCAAAGTTTGGTAAACAGCTTGCTTAGGTAAAATACTTGCTTCATAGAAAGGCTGCAGGACAGACAGACAACTGAAGTTCAGGCGGAGAGGACCAACAAACTTCTTGAGATATTCAGTAGATGATGACAAACCCCTGCACTACTGCACCACGTGACTGCAAGCACCCATCACTGACTGACGTGTGGCAAATACAGGAGGAGCAGCACACGAGTCAAAGGCTACATACGGTGAGTAAAGAGGTAGAAAAACAACATTCATCGTTTGAAGTAGTCATTGCTATACTTACCCAAGTTGCTGTTAGGGTAGTGTACTGCTCATTTTTTTAAGGCATCATACTCACTTAGAAATTCTTACTTGTGTCTGAGCATCCTGAATAAGTAGTATAATAAAAATAAATATTCATAATCATCAGTTTAGTGGGTGTTACGATTGGGAACATCATAACCCTTACCGAGAGGCAGCGCAGAGATGGACCATCTCTGGAAGTCTGCAGAGGCTTCAAAGATACAAAATAGAATCTGCCCGCTCAGGCAGTACCATTGAGTAAAAAGTCCTGACTTTGGTTTACTACCTTATATCATAGGTGATATAATACAGTACAAAAATCTTATGGCTAAATTATGGTCAGTGCTAGTTTTGGGGCCCTGCCTGAACTGGTTGGGCATGCAGGGAATTCTTCCTACCTGCAAATGGTAATTCTGTTGACTGCGATTCCAGGGAAAACTTGCAGATGGTTTCTCCATTGTAAAACACAAATTCCTACCACTGAAGAGAAAACGGTAGATCATATACCAAATGTAATTACTTTGGCATTTGATGGAATAAGTTTTTCCTTACCTTTACAATGAAGCCAGAAACAACTGCTGTGAACAATCGCCTATGATGATCTTCTCCTTGTGTGCTGGGCAGGTTAACCAGGGAGGTACTTACTAGGAAACGCACCATTCAGAATTCTTGCCGAGAAGGAAACTTGAGTAACAGCTCTTCTTGCTCCTTGATGCTACATCTATCACTCTCATTTTCAAAGCTAAACCTAGTCTGACACTTGCAGCGATGAGCAGGGATGGATGAGTGGGTTCTGCCAAACTTCTTGTCCTTCAGGAGCAAAGGAATGCCTCTAGACTTGGTGCAGGCTCAGGGCATTCTCTATTTCTAAGTGACACAGCATTTTGATGAACACCGTGGTTGCATCTGAATAAAAGCTTGAGTAAGAGACTTTGAAGAGCCTGTAGACTAGTAAACTGCTTTTGCTGGGTTTCCCCAGCCATATTGCTCCAGCAGGAGAAGCAGAACCATAAACATAAACACCCTTTTATGTTGGGGAGAGGTGGGAGGCGGAAGAGCATGGGTTGAGTAATCGCATACTGTGAAATACTAAGTTGTGAGTCACCAGAATCAACTGAATGTTGGCATGAACCAGTAAGAGGGAAAACGTTAAAGCAGCTGGAACTTAACGCTTCGAGACAAGGCTTTTTTTAAAGGTAGGTGATCTCCACCGATCTGTGCAGGGTGACTTGGTCCTTTTGAAAATTATCTCCCAGCTCCACTCATTTCAATAGGGTTTTAAAACGCTTTATTCCCATTTTCATTTAAACAATTTCTTTGAACTGAATTCAGAACCACGCGAGTTAGCTACTTGCATACTTAATCATTCACAAATTTACGTTATTGCCTGAAGTTCAGCACCTTCAGCTCCACAGGCAGCGGCCACCCCAGTCTGCTTTCCTTAATAGGATGCCTCCTCACCCTCTCCCACCCCTCATCTGTCCCATGTTCCCACAAGGATGTTTTGCCAAAAGATCATTCTTTTTGTGTAGGTGCCATAGGGTATACATTGCATGCAGGTACAGTGACAGCTATGTGGTTTGGCCAATTTTATCTTCTGCAGTGGAAGTGCAGTAGAGGGAAGAAGTCCACGCTCCTCTCGCAGAAGTAAATCCAGTTTGCACACACAAACACCTGTCTAAAGAAGAAAATGGATCATCTGCCTTGGTTTTCACACTGCCATCTCAATCAACATTAATCCTGCTAGGAAAAGCCAACTTGCTTGACTTGGGGAAGAGTTTTCTGGCTTAACCAGTCATAAATGACTTATTTACCATGATGAGATCATTAGATCCCCTCCTTACCCCTGTGAGGAACCAAGCCGGGGACAGAACTTGAATTAACTCCTATTCTCCTGGATGTATTTTAATAAGTTTCCTTTACTGAGTAGGATCTGCCACTCCCAGATTCTCATCTACACTGTTAATGGAAAAATCAGACCCACAGGCTTCCTGCATTTTACTCCTTTGCTTTCTGCAAAGTTTGCATTACAAGTTTCAGGATCACTATTTCTGACAGGAGCACACAAATAACTTTGCCAGCAAAGATGCGTGTTTTCTCTTCAATCTCCAAAGTGTGATTTTACTTTGTAAAATCAGACCTTGATGATAAACTTGCCTGCAAAGCAGCATTACGGTATTTCTTGGGAGCATCTCTCCAGATGACGACAGGCAAGACACAAAACACTCCAGGACAAACAGACATGAGTTAACTTGGCTTCCCAAAGCAGGGATTCTATTAAACAAGATATACTGCCACACCGTTAAAATAATATTTTTCTTTTAGCATATTCATGACATTAATTCATTAAAAGTCGTGAAAGCTTTGCAAAGATGTATGTGGCAGTCTTCTGTCTCACCAGCATTTGGATTAAAAACCAAAACTAAACCAAGCACACCTTTTCCTGTCACTAACTCGTGTTGAAAGACTAACTACACAGGTGAGGTTTATGACCATGATTTGTAAGCTTCTGCAGCTCTTTGCCCTTTGTACTGCTTTAAATAACACATTCTCCACCATGGCTGCTTTCAAAAGCTTTCAATTTAAAGCATTCAAGGAAAACCACACTGTTTCTAAGCTATATTTTAGTATTTCCCAACCAGTTAAGACTCCTGTCCAGTTGCGTGCATGCGCACAGAACACCACTGCCAACAATTTGCTCAAATATCCATATAAAGAACTAAACCACTCTGTTCTCCTTCCTAAGCTCTGTTTTTTTTTTTTTAATTTTGCCTAACATACCACACATCTCCAAGCTAAGATGCATGGTTTAGCAGAGATGATGTCACTACACATGGGTTCGTAAAACAGTCCTGGCCTGGGATTCTTTGAAAAGGAATCATCAGCAAGTCACTTCCCATCTACAGTTGGTATCATTTGTTTGACGAGTGTTTCATTTTAACTAATTTAGATAGAAAAATCCCCTGACGAAGCCTACTGTGAAATGCTAGTCACACAAATCAAGTGGAGAGGGAGGATGCAGT
Organism: Egretta garzetta; assembly: GCF_000687185.1. Lineage (NCBI taxonomy): Eukaryota > Metazoa > Chordata > Aves > Pelecaniformes > Ardeidae > Egretta > Egretta garzetta. Next base: position 8,290,053 of record NW_009258671.1, read on the forward strand.
GCCTTGCAGGTCTTTAAACCAAAACCAATTCCATGTTGGTATGCTCAATTTAAGGCAGTGTAAGTAGTTAAGAGCTTAAAGGGCAATCTCATTTTTACAGCATTGCACAAACTCATACTGAAGTTTTTCCCAAATTTATCAGGAAGAAATCATTACAACCACCATTCTCTTCAATATTATACACTGCACAAACCTAAATGTTAATGACTACATAATTAAGATTAGAGCAAAACACAGATCAGTTTAGAAGGGCTTTTTTTTTTATAATGCTAGCATCTAAAGGAAAAAACAAAAAGCCCTTTTAAAGTAACTCAGGAGTACATTGACTTTTACCTTCTTCCCCCTTATACAATGTCAAGTTGTTGGAGGGTGATCATTGAAAGATTCAGCAAGCAGAGTTAGAAACTGGGCTTTGCTCAAAGCGGAGTAAGAACGAAAAGGCTACTTGGCCTCATGAGTGTCTACTTGGCAATGCTTACCACGAGTGCCACAGAGCGTCACTCCGCTGTTTATGCTTCCCACCAGTGAGGAATACATTCAAACTCAAAAGCCTCTAGGCACAGTAAAGAGAAAACACTATTAACAAAATTCATGGTCATTTAAGAGGTCTGTTTATTGGCTGCAGGGTCCAACACTTTCTGCACTGCTGCCATACACAAACTCAATTCCATTTTTGGTGCACAAAGGTTCTCCTTGCTTTTTGTTCAAACGGCTCAGTACCGCGCCAGCATGATTTTCAACCCATCACCTTTTAATCAACACTGATGATCAATGAGGCAAAAAAAAAACCCCAAACCATGCAACATGTCTTGGACTGATTAAATTAGGCTGAGAATATTTATATATTTACACAGAGAACGTTCAACATTGTAACCCGCTTGCAGTCTTGTATTACCTTGACCAAGCATCCAAACAGCTACATTCTGGTGTAAAACACACTTTCGTTTAAGGTTTGGTGTAAAAGCTACTTATTTCACAATGCCTTTAACTGGATTCTACTGCACCTATTTTTGACACAGGATTTCTACACACCAGCACCACACACTTTCAGTCATACCTCACAAAACAAGATAAGGCATTCGCAGATATCTGACTGCTGCTGATTACAAGAAATCCGTTTTCCAGAGCTTTCAGCCACGACCTTAGGAGACCATGAGAGTCTTTCAAACACGAAGGGCGAGTCTGCAGGAGATGTCCAGTTCTTCCGAGAACTACAAACTTGTCATTTCTTGATGCTGCTACACACAACACAGATAGAATTTGAGACTACTTCATTCATTTCCTAAATAAAAATTTGTTCTTAAACCCCACTGGATAACAACAGGGCTTAGGCACTTCTGAAGAGTTTATCTTATATCTATCTTTAATAAGGGGAAGCTTTAGACTACAAAATACAGGACAAGCAATCATCTGGGAAGGGAATTAATGATTGGCAAGAAGCCAGTCAACAATCTAAAAGCGTAGACTGTGTGGACTTCACATCCATACAGAACCTCAGTGACCAGATGGGATTCTGTACATGAGGGTCTGCCTGAAGAAATCTGCCTGCAGAGCTAAGGACTTCACTGTTTAAATTAAAACTTGGTGTGAGAATATACTTCAGGAAAACCATTTTACTGTGAAAAGTCATCCGTGCAAACAATTCTCTTTTCAGGAAAGCACACCGTGCCCAGAAGTGGAAAGCTGAGCGATGCAGAGCCCTACACGCTCAAGCCTTGTAAACAATGAAGACCGGGAGAATAAAAAGAGAAGGAACATGAACCCACAAAAACTTGATTAGCCAAAACAGCCGAAAGACTTGTGGCATTTCTAAAAATGGCTTCTTCTTTTACAAAGAGACTTGGAACCCACCCTGTGCTGGCTGGCAATAAGACAACGCGATTTCACATACACGGCGCGGCGGTCTCTAAGGCAGAGCAATAATCTGCTAATACAAAATAATGGATTTAAGAGCTTTCTTAAAAAACAAAGGCTTTTTACTTGTTAAATTGATAGCAGTGAAAAACCTGTTAAGGGCGAACAGATTTACATCCTTGCATTTGACGTCTACCAATATACATCACCTGTGGACAATTCAAGTGGTAAGCCTGAGGGAGTGAATGGGCAGAAGGATGGAAGAAGTTAACTGAGTAATGAGGTATGGTGGGCTTCTGTAAATAAATAAAGCTGTTCTGCAAAGCTTCCCAAATTTCTTAACCGTGCTGCTTTCTCAAGCATCCAAGACAACTAACAAAAACCACGGTGCTCCAACAGTTAAGACATCGACAACCATACAGCTGTTACGGCATGCAGAACACTCCAGTTCATTCCTCAGCAGTTATTTAAATGGCCAACAGAGGCTCAAATGGTTTAGTGCTTAGGAGCTATAGAATTAAAAACCCCTCCAAATTAAAAGGGTGAGAGGTTCCTATTAACATTCCCTTTTCTTTTTTGGTATAGTGCAATAGCATGCTAAGGGCCTGGCTGTGCCATTCTTGACCCAAGCAAAACTTTTATCAATCTTCCCTGTCAATCTGTCTATACAAGGACAATAAATTATAATTTTCAGGGTTTGTTTAAAAGCAGAACAAAATGCAGAGTTTGTTTTCCCCCACTTGACAACAGTAAGTGGGAACCAGGAGCTATACATAAGAAGTCTAAGTCAGTTGTTTAGAGAAGGAATAACTGAGAATCTGGCACATCTACTTGTTCTGAAAAGCACTATTGACATCCAGTAGACTTTTTGACCTCTGTTTTCTATGTATTTCCATCTGGGCATACCTATAGCCCTTTTCTACTAAAAAAGGCGAGTCTTCAATGTACCTATAGCATATCCACTAGCAAGATACAAGAAATAAATTGACTTTAAGACATTTACATTGCAGCCCTTCAAAAACTAGACATCAAAATCCACCCACGTACATGTAACACAGCAGACGATACCTCCTGCATAATAGATGTGGGATCTGAACCGTACTTTCTGTAACATTGCCTTTATACTAATGAACTAGTTTAGAATCATTCTTCATTTGCTCTGAAATCTTATACAGCAAGATTTGCTCAGTCTTTCAGATCACATGAAATTAAGCTACCTAAATGTAATACATGATACCAAGAAAGCATTACAAATTACTGTTGACTGAGAAGTATTCAGGCACCTACCACTCAGGTTCCAACCTGGATACATTTCCTTTTCATGTGTGTTACTCCTCTGGCTGTTTGGCTGAAAGGTATCAGTTGTCACTAGTAGTACAATTATTAACCCTCCCTCCCTTCCTTCCCCAATGAATATTTAAAGGAAAACCAAGCACTGATTTGCTGAACCCAGCAGTATGAAAGTGCGGAATAAGGAGCATCTTGAGAGGCTTCAGCGTAGGATGAGTGTTACAGCTGAAGGGCGGTTTAATTCTTGGCATGAGCGTAGGGAGAATATTTGTACCTACTCACATTAGGCACGCTACCTAGGGATCTCAGGCAAGTTCCTAGGCTGCCTAGCAAGTTCCTTGAGAGGACACTTCAGCTGCTGATTTAGGACTCCACTTCTTCCCCCAGCTCAGGAAGAAAGCCTAGGCACCCAAGTTACACACCTCAGGTTAGACCGTGTGAACACCTGCACATACACACATGCAGAACCGCTCGCTCCCACAGAGTTCAAAGGCTGCAACGTGAAAAGTGGCTGTGCTGGTAATGACAAAGTGAACGTTTTTCTTATGCTGCTGCGACACATCTGAAGCGAACTAAAAACTGGTCAGCCATCCCTGTCACGCACTCATGCTGCCGGTGTTAGAAATGCCATCACTCTGTGCTGAGGTGACCGCTTCCAGGCCTAGCCTCAAATAAAAAAAGACCTCCTTACCATGCTGGATTCACCGTGTTGGGCTGAATGACAAAATTAGTCTACGTTTATGCTGAAGTGGAGCTACTCCCATGGAACCTGGCCTGAGGAAAAAAAAGCAGAAAGTCCTATTTGAGAGGTTAAGTCACCAGATACTCTTGGGAGAATAACAACAAAGCACTTTGGGAAAGGCTGGGTATGAGGGAGACAAAGGTCCAGGCTCAGAGCACATGCCATTTGGTAACTGTGGCAACAGTGTTAACGTGCTCAAGAGTCTGAAAAGTGACAAAAAGGGCATCTTCGCTCTCCCTCTGTGCGTGTCCTGGAGTCTCACATGCTCCAAGCGACACGCTACCCCACCCATTGCTGTGCCAGTTACGCAGGCGTAAATAAAGTGAAGTGTTGACTGGCTCCCATTTCAAAACAGTGAACCAGACTGCAGTAGTCTATGTATTCAATCATTTAGTTTTCAAATGTTGAGGACAGCAGTTTTACTATTTAGAGACAGCTGCATTTTACCTGTAAACATAAGGCTTTTTTCCTGAGAGCTCCTGACACGCAATTTTCAGACCTCCCACTATGCAATTTTTAGTCACTTTTCAGAGCAGAATTACATTTCAATCTTTTGTCTTTCAAGAAAACTCTCCATGCTTCAGCATGTCACAGTACAGCGAAACACCACCCGGAGATGAAGAACCTGGGCAAGATGCCCGACCATTAATCAGCTCTCATGCCCTCCTTGGCTACAAATGCTACCGTAAGGACGACTCTACGTACTCTGAAGTCCAGTGCATGCAGGAGGATGTTGGTTATCGGTAAGGTTTTTAGGTTTTGGAGTCTGATTACGGCCCCCTATTTTTATACTTTAGACTCACTTGTATCAACTCGGCTAACAGAGAGAGATAAGCAGCATTAGTACTGGGTATGAACCTGGGCTTTACGATAGCAGCACATTTTAGCCTTCTTTTCACTAACTCGTTTTCTTAGGCAGTTCTTGAGGATGAAAATGTTGCTGTTCTTTGGTAGATACAGAAATCTGTCAGCCGAGTTCTCCTGTCCTAACACTGACACACGAACAAATGGGAACATTTTCAGCCTCTTTTAAGCTCTGACCTGGCCCGCTGCACGTACCAAAAAGGCGGTGTATCTTTGTAGCATCTTTTTCCTTTTCCTCCCTCAGTAGGAAATTCTTCTCTCATTCTTTCGATCCCCACACGCACGCACACGCACTCACACACACATTAAGCCAAACCAACAAGGAGAGTGTATGGGCGAGAGTCTATGGAACGACATTCATTAGTACATCATTATGAAATTCTCAGGTTGTTTCTCTCAAAGAATATAAAGTTTAACACATTTTGTACATATTGTTGGTTTCTTAGTTATAAAGTAAACACAGTAACAAACTGTCCATAAAGCGTTGACTCATTTTAAACACAGCCCCTTCTCGTTTTATCTTGCTGAAAGTCCTCTTCCAGTCAGAAACACTCAAGCGATGTACTGCAAGTGTGCATACGGTGTATGACAGCAGAGGAAGGAAGAAAGAGGCACTTTTGATCGGCTGGTATTCTTGGACTTCCCTTTTTCCTGCAGAGGTTTATGTTCCTGACACTAGATGGTAGTGTTAGCACAGAAAACCGCTGTGGTTAGGCACTTGGCAACAAGGCTCCAAGGCAGTGCCCGCTCTCTGCTATGTCATCAGAATTGGTTTCTGCCGCACTTCCAGGATATCTGGGCAAGGGAGAGAAACAAAGAGATACAGCAAACTTAGGAGGTTCCTGAGAGCAGCCACAGTACCAGAAACCATGAAGAACCAGAGATGCAACTGTGGACTGACTGCAGCACAGTCCCCGTTAGGCTGCTAATGGAATTTAAAACAAAATGAGCATGCGACTTTGCCTACTAATTAAGTCCAGTTTAATTCTTCCTGAGCTGCATCCTAGTTGAGAGATGGTAAGGCACAAATGTCCCATCACATACAGATGACGGCTGATCTACTGAGTATCACTTATAGCAGGATGAAGCAACACGTGTCAGACAGAGTGGCATAATCTTCCAGAGAAACAAGTGGAAGTGCCATTACAGGAGATGCCAAGGGTTTTCCCTTTCTTGAAGGGAGAAGTGCACCATCCCCAAGACCCTCAAAGAGACTGCTGGCTCTGAAGGTGTGGGCACAAATAATTCAGCTGTTTCATCCATTCTATAGCCCGAAGCCTACATTCCTGCACTCCAAAAGCCGCCACAAAACCCACTCCTTTTGTTGCCTCCTCAGCTCCATACTGTCCAAATATGGCAGAATATGAACCCATAAAATATCTGTCATAACCATGGGCATCTTTCAAAATGTGGACAGTAAACCCAGCATGCTGGCACAGCAGTGTGTAGAAGTATCTGGAAACTGGGCTGCTATGTCCTTTTCAAGGCTACACAGAGAATGAAGAACCTGGGAAAAGGGAGCACATGCTTAATTAAGAGGCTGATCACACACAGCTGCACAAAGAGGATGATGTGAGTAAAAATTGATCCACAGCTCCAGAGGGCTCTAGCCACACTTGTAAAGAACGAAACACAGTGGAGTGAGTCCAGTGAAGGGCCACAAAGATGATTAAGGGACTGGAGCATCTGACATACAAGAGAAGGCCGAGAGAAAAGGGATTGCCTAGCTTGGAGAGAAGGCTCAGAGCAAAGGAAGTCCTATCAATATGTATAAACTCCAGACATTTTAAAATTTGCTTTGATGACTAGCACTAGGATTTTGATTTCTCAGTACAGGCTTCCTAAACTACCCAAGGGAGATGAGCATCTTTCCCTCTTCACCCTGCCCCACATGTAATGCTCCCGCTTGCTGGAAAGCTGCCACTGGTGCACAAATGCATTCACTACAAAAAGGCACTGGAAACGGGCTCCACCTGATGTGCCAAGCTAAAGCAAACGTGGGTAGTGAAAAAGCACAGATTAAAATTCTGCCTTACAGCCCAGACATTTCATGTCCTATTTCTGTGCCTCTCAATATATACACCGACTCCTGCAACTGTATGTTAAACAAATTAAGTCTCAGAAAGGATGTTCAAGCTCAAAGCAAATATTTGAGCATGGAGGCATTTCTGCCACCCACTTGAGCGAGTATTAAATGCCAGCAGGCACAATACATCTTCTGTGAACTCCAAAATGCCTGTGGTGAGAGAGCGAGTGAGCTTGGTAACTCCAGCTAACTGGCTGTAAGATTACCAACACAATTATCATAGGGAATAATTAATGTATTTTGCTGAAACATTGTTCAAAATCCACCCTTAATTACAGAGGATCAATTTTTGCTGGAATCTGTAATTTCTTCTAAATTTAAATCAATCCCTACATACAGTGAAAGGGCAAATGTAGAAATGCCTCTTTGCTAAGCATAATTTCCACCTCTACCTTATCAGCTACAATTCCTTCTCTGCAGAGTGAGAGCCCGTCACTTCTGCAACAGGCTCTGAGACCTCAGCATGCAAATGAGAAGACTGCAGCTATTACTATTACACTAGCATTGTACAACTGATGACATTGATGCCCATACTATCTTCTCATCTCTTTTAGCAGCAGATTAATCTGTTTAACAACGGATTTCCCAACTCCTTTCCTCTTAGCTATCTTTCAGGAGAAGTCTCGAAATAACCACTGTGCAATAGATTGTTTTTGTTTTCAGGTGTGTTCTCTTTTTAGACACAGACAAGAAAAAGCAGGCACTGATCAAAAGCCCACAATCCAGACAAATCTGTTCGGAAGTCATCCCATCTGCTGGATGGGAAGAGAAGGAAAAAGATTACGTTCTTAGAGGAAGTAACAGTTATAAGGATCTTCCAAGGTTAGAGACAGGATTTTACATTGTTCTGGGATTGTAACTTTATTCTGGTCTAGATTTTGGAGTTGTGCAACAGTTTTGCCTAAGCTGTGCAGTTAGATCAAACTTTCTTTCTGCCCATGATGGTCAAGGAGAATGCATTTCAGGTCTTCACTTCAGAAGAATGAAGAGAATAGATAGTAACACCAATAATGTCTATATGAAAGAAACTGCCACTGCATTCAGGCAGAGGAGAGAGTCCTTAATCACTGCTGCTTTCTCAGTTTTCAGACATATCTCAGGATTCCCATGGGCACCCTCATACTGCAAGCTGTATCCCTGAAAGGCTAGCAGGCTTGCTGATGGACGGAGTTCAAACAGACCACTTGTTTCCTCTAGTCCACCTGTATTTGTAGGCAGACAAGAGTTACCTGGATGAAAATGAAAGTTTCAGTATTGCCCGCAGATTGTAAAAGCCAACTTACTGTGCTATCCTAGCCCCAATGAACAAATGCAGAGCTGGCTGTCATCAAGGTAGTAATTGGCATAGATAGACCAACAACATGGGGGACTCATATTACTCATGGTAGAACATACAAACATCATAGTGTCTAGTTAAAGTGGATGGGCTCACAGTGAGTTGCCTTGCACTCAGGAGATAGATGAAGTCTGAATTCTAGTATTAAAGCAATTAGTGTTCCTCTGGACATTTGTTAGAAGAATCTACCAACTTGTTTGAATCGTCACCAAGCAAAACTGTCCCAAAACCAGAGAACAGGCTAACACCATTCCACTTGTTCACACTGATTTGCTGCTACAGTATTTCCCTTACAGACAAATACTTATTCCTCTGCCTTAACAGCAAAATCCCACAACACAGAAGGCTGTCTTGGAATCAAAGGACTCTCTGTTTATGCATAATACACATTAAAATTCACCTGTTAAAATTCGATGCAATGGCAAAGTGATGTAAGTTAAGTGTGCATAGAGTAGAAAGTTTTCATCTGTTCTGTTCAGCTTCAGCCACGAGCCCACCAGAGACCGTCCTGTTCCAGATAAGGACCGCGACCTCAGATTTGTCGCATTGTGCAGATCTGTAAAGGTAGAAGACACAAGCTTAAAATATTGTACTTTTTATTGGAAGACCCAATGAAAGCTTCTGAAAGTCAAATAAAGAAAAGTCAACTATTCATTGTCTAGAGAGAAATTACATGCAGGTCACTATTATTACTATTTTTATTTTTTTTTAAATTATTCATATATTGCCCATCTTCACCATTTACACTGAAGCTAATGAATTATATCAGCAGCTGGCAGCAGTAGTAAACCATTATCTACTAATATACCAACCAGGAGAGGGAATGAAGCCTTTGCTACCACACTGCACAAGCAGAATCCTAACCCAGCCTTCCCTCATACAAAATAATATAATATCCCTATAATTAAGTAGTTATTCATGCACAAATTCACAAACGTAACAGAAGGAACATTGTGTCACATGAAGAAAATTGACATCTACAAGATGGGGGAGAGTCAGTGTTAATAAGCTGGTTTACTGCAAATTTCCATGCATTCCCCAAGCGAAACCTGGGACCATTCAGCAATGCCATTCTTCCCATAATTAGTTTAGAGGTCCACAAATAACTTTTAAAACAAAAGGATGCTGAATCCACTGTAGGCTAGAGGCAATTTTTATAGCTGCAGGTCTCTCCCACAGCCAGGAACACACACGCCATGTATTTTGAGTGTTTCTACTTTCCCTCCATTCCCCTGTAAGTCTCAGCCATGTCCCACAGTGCTAAAAGCAGATGTTGAAGTGAACGCAACAATTCTGATCCAGAGCAAACCAAGCTCTGGGACTCATTTGTTTAAAAGCCGGTCCTGATCCACACAAAGAGGCCCTAGCAAAGGAAAAATACGTAGTGGCAGCTACTCTAGCAAGATGCATAACAGTGTGGGAGGGAAAAAAAAAAAAAAAAAAAAAAAAAAAAAAAATCTGTATCTTGTTTTCCCTCCTTCCCTGTAAATGTGTATAGCCAAGCAGTCTATTCCCTCTCCCCACGCATTACCACTATGCCAAGAGCACTGTGGTGATCAGGTCACAAGGACCTGACTCCGGTAGCTGGAATAAGTACAGTTTTTCTGCTGTGTCATGCTTGCACACAGCAAAAGCAAGGGAGGCGCGCCCTCACAGGCTGTTCCTGTCCACAACAGGTCGTCTGCATCGGGGGCAGGTCTGCGGCAGCACTGGCCAGACCAAGGACACTGCTGATCTTTAGACAAGCAAGTTATCCTCTACCCATGAGGCTAAGGTGCCCCAGAATATCTCTGCTTCTACAAAACCCCATCACTAGGTGAACTGAAACCAGCTTTCCCACTCTGACACAAGAATTTCACTACCACAGCTCCTGAGCAAATGCTGGTAGGACACTTGGGTTTCTGAAATTTGTAAAGAAATCTCATTTCAGTTACTTCTCCTTGTAGAAATCTCAAAAATTCCTAGTATAAGCTGTTAAAATATTCCACTATTTATTTTTAGGACCAGGAACAATAAGGTCAAAACATTTATAACTAAGCAAAACCATACTTCTTGGTATTTTATAAGCATGCTATAAAATGTCTGGAAAACCTGGAATTTGTTCACTTCCATTAACACATTAGAGGGAAAAGAAAATAAGAAGAATGTTCATCATTACAATTACATATGCTGGGATCAGACCCTGCAAAGCAATACTGAGCTGACACTACCACCACCTATGAAGGCTGCTGGATAAATGCTTTGAACTCCATTCCATCCTGTGCACCTTCCAGGATAAACATATCAAAAGCAGGACTCCACCTGGGAAAGCTGCCCTTCTTCCCACACTACGTAGTAATTGACCCAAGCCCTACCCTTTGCTGAGTAAAACATGCTAAAACACATCTCGTATGAAATTACAGCTGGTTTGACTAGGCAAATTAAGGAAAAAAAAAAAGAGATGAAGAAAGGTTTCTATTGATGAAACCCTGAATTAGTTACAACCAGTCTGAGTTGCACAAAATTAGAATTAAAAATTATCACTTAAGCTTGTTTTTTAATGTGCAATTCCTTACTGGCTAAGCTGATCCGATACCACCAATGAGTAATACTTTCACTGCTACAAACAGAACTTGTGATCTGGAAATTACCTTTGTGTTTACCTATTAGCACACCAACAGATAGTCAGACTTTTTTGGCTTTTCTACTAAATTGTTTTTAAACACATGATAAGCTGTTTGGACTTTGACATTTGCTGTTTTCCCACCTAACCAAACTGCAATATGATTGGATTTATACACTATATTCTGAATCAGACTCAAGACTCAGTTTTTTATCTTGTTGGTTGTTTCACACTGAGTACCTCGAATTCAAAGGAAGAGTTCCACAAGGTGTTAAACCGTTATATAAACAAATTAATTGGTGGGGGTCGGCCTCTTCTCCCTGGTAATGGGTGATAGGACGAAGGGAAATGTTATGAAGTTGCGCCAGGGCAGGTTTAGGTTGCACATTAGGAAAAATTTTTCACTGAAAGGGTTGTCAAGCATTGGAAGGGGCTTCCCAGTGAAGTGGTTGAGTGCCCATCGCTGGAGGTATTGAAAACATGGGTAGACAAGGTGCTTAGGGACATGGTTTAGTGGTGGGATGGCAGTGTTAGGTTAATGGTTGGACTCGATGATCTTAAAGGTCTTTTCCAACCTAAACGATTCTATGATTCTATGGTTTTCTTTTTAGAGAGTTCAGAACTGATCCAAAGCCAGCTGAAGTAAATGCCTTTTCACCAACTTTAACCAACTCTAGATCTAATCAGGGAATTCAGAGAACTTGTCCATGAGAGCATGCTCTAGCCCACTACATTGTGATATGTGGAAGAATACTACCTGAGAGTGTGGTACCTGTGAAAGGGGGAGGATCTATCCTGCTCAAGTTTCTCTCAAATGCGTCTATTTAAAAGGGGGGTGATAAGTTTTAAACATACGTAGGAATTGTTGGTCTCTAGCCTTCAAAAAGACGCTAAGCCTGTGAATAATCCCATTTTCAGAGTGGCACTGGCATTGGACTTTCTGTGGAGCTAGGTTTTTCACACTGCAAACCTTTTGGAAAATCCAGCATTGGGATCCCTTTCCATAGCTCTGTGCTCTCTCCAGACAAGTCTGTTTAGCTGATACTACTTCTCTCACCTCCACCATCATCATCTCTGAAGAACTCCTCACTGTCATTTGCCGAGTGGGATTTTTTCATCTCAGCAATTCGATTTCGGGGCACTTTTCTCTTGAGGGATGGGGAGAAAAAGGATGGGCGATTGTTGCGTTCTGGGGTTGGCGGTGTGCTGAAAGAAGTGACCTGAAAGGGAAATGGAAGAAATGTTAGAGAACTTTAAAAAATTTTATGCTTCTAGTAAGAAATAATCAGTCTCAAATACGTGCCACAAGACAGTCACATGTGTAAAAATCAGAATTGTGACTAGCTGTAAGTTTTGTCAGACTGGCCAGAGAATGTCAACTGAACAGTTATCTCTGCTTCAAGATGCTCATCAAGATGAAAATATTTTGATATATCATCACCCTCAACTGTTACATGAATAATGAAAAACCTCTTTCCTCAGCTGGTCACTTTGTCATAAAGGAACAAAATACAGTTTAATAGTATAGGCACCAACAATGTCTGTCTTATTTTTGCATGTTGAAATTCAGAAGACTTAATGGACTAAGAATGTACTGTTGTGGACATACAAAGGTTGTGCAGCTTCATTTCTTTGGCAAACACAAGGTAGCAATTTCCCTGCTTAGAAGGATGCCACATGGGATTACTGTGAAAGGTCATGGTGTCTCTGTGAAGCAGGGTTACAAGGCAATTATTTAACTCAAGATGCTGATGCAAAAGTGAAGACAATGTACATTTGTTTATATTGATATCATATTTCAATACAGGATGGGGAAAAAACAAGTTGAGAGGCCCCCGATGATTTGGTAAGTCTAAGTGATGACAAATACAAGGATATAATTGTCTGTGGTGAAACACAGGTTAGGGATGAAACTAGAGAGACACCCGTCCTTCGGAGCAGTAGTTGCTCTTGCGTAAACCACAATTATAGTCAAACAGTCTATATTCAGAAAGAATTGAAATGTAGTGCTTATGTATTGGTTTTGCTAGTAATATTTTAATAGTTTAATTTCAAATGAAAAAAAAAAAACTACTTTGCTAATGGAGGTGAGCACTTCTATTTCATCCTTCCTTCTTTGCAAAGTTAATTTAATAATCGCATAACTCTTCCCGAGTTGAGATCTGATATTGCTCACATCTGTCCATACAAGTAAGGAGGCAGGTGACATATGATTGAGGATTACAGACAAGCCAGGTTGGTGTCGCACTGCAGAAAAACCCTATGTTGTCCCTCTGTCATTAATGTAAAAAAAATAATTCAGAAGCATTCTACCCCCAACTGAACCTCTCTTTAGTGCACTTGATCTCTACTTTGTACTTGTCTCTATTTTTAATTCTGAAGCCATTTCATATCACACCTGGAGGGAAAACCAGAAACAGACAAATCACCATTAAAACAGTTAGCAAAAAGCAATGCTAATATATCATCACATGGTATTTTGACATTTTCCAGTTGACAGTGGAAGTCTTGGAGCCAAAAGATCAAAAGTCCCTCTAGGCCTGGTTTCTCCAGGCCGTATCTCTATTGTAGAGAGCATCCACATCCAGTTAACAAGCTCTATGCTGGCAGCTCATTTTGCCTTTTAGGAAGCCAGAAACAAAAATCACACAGCTTGCATGAGACCTTTAGAAGCAGTCCTGCAGACCTTTGAACTACACAAATTAGCTATGTTACACAGGAAATCAGGCTAGAATCCATCAGGAACTCTCCAATCCAGGTCAGGACACATCTGTGCAGGCATTTTGAATACCTGTTGCCTAATCCCTATTAACTAGGTAAAATGCCTTAATGGAAAACAAGGCTCAGGACTGAGTAAGGGCCAAATCAGCACCTATGGACTGTTTCTACTGGTATTTTACTGCACTTGCATTAAAATTAAGCATATGCATGAATATGGTACTGCATGTAGATCACACAGGCAGCATCCATCAGTGGCAAAATCTCCTAACCGTACCATTTCCTGTGAGGTTTAGCAAGCAACCTACATAATACACAATTTCCACATTTCTAGGTAAATCCCATCTTGTACAGAAATGGGATCTATTAATTTTCATAGAAAACAGGCAGAATCATCATTTTCCCTGGCATCAACATTGCTGTTGTTTCAACAAAACACTCCTCCATAAGTATGAATCATCCAGTTATCTCTGTGTTCACTATTTGCTCAAGGGAAACTGTGCTAAAAATCCATCTGCATATACTGAGTATGTTCAAAATATACACATGCAAACCTAATTTCAGAACCCTGATGTGAGTTAATCTCAGCTTCAGTCCATCTACTGGCTTTGGAACAAAACATCTTCATGCTTAACCTTCAGTTAGTATTTCTGTCTGCTACTTACTCTCTCATGAACCGGGGATTCTGGATTTGAATCTTCTTCTGTCCCATAGGGTGAAGTGTCACCAGTAGAAACTCTACTCACTGCCATCTCCGCATGTCCTTTCCCTTGCGGCCCTTTCATTCGGACAAACTCCATGTTGTTATATTTATAAAAGCCAAAAGACATTCTTTGAGCCATCTTAGCTGCAACACTCACCTACAATGCATCAAGACAGGAGAGAAAACCATGTAGTATTACCTCCATGTTTCAAAAAAGTAATGTTCTCTGAAAGCAGTTACCTATTCTTAAGTCAAAAACATAGTGGATAATGATCATTATTGTGATTCTTAAGAAGCATTTTAAGCCACAATCTGAAGTGATCTCCAAAAGGGAAGCCATTTTACAGACACAAAAGCAGAAGCTCAGGGAAGACTCAACTCCTTCAGCTAGCCAAAAGGCAGAATCACCCAATGGCATGCTGAGATAAACCAAAAGGTTTTTATCCAGACCCACGCAACGTGGCACTCCAGAGCACAAGCAGGCACGTGCACAACTCAACACAGCCTGTGAGTGAGGGCCACTTGTTTGACTCCAAAAAGGAAGAGACACACACATGAGATGCTTCAAACTAGCAAAGTGCACTACACAATTCTGGCACTACTTTGTGGCAAGCCAATTTGGACATTTGTGTGTCCACACTGTCAAGGCCAAAGCATAAAGAACCAGCCCCCATGCACAACGAACCTTCATTGCATTGCTCACTGCAAAACCCTGACAGCTTTTGAACCCTCTCAACAGACAGAAGGGCTCAACTTCCAGTTAACACAACTGAACTGAAAACTGAACTGAGAACTGAAAAAAGGAACAGACCAATACGAAAACAGTCAAGGTTTTGCCAAGTGAAATACATAGGACTTATCCGTAAGTCTAAGTGGTTTATCACAACTTTCAGCAGTTTATTGCCTGAAAGGGCCAAGATGCTCATCGTGTAACACAACTTGTATTATACTAAGAATTAATACAGGCACAACAGAAATCAAGTAACCTGCGGAAGCACCGAGGGATCACTTCTGTTCTGTTAAAAGAATGGTCACATTTCAAGTTTTGCCTTCTGCCATAATTGAGTATTTTAAGAGCTAACAATTTTATTTCATCTAACAAAACAATGTAAAGTAGCTGTGTAGTCAAACAGGAGACTCCTAGGCTATGAGGTGACTTTACCACATCAAATCTTGTCTTTCTACTGCAGGGCTTTCATCTTATGTTGTCTTTAGTGATTCTGCACCCCCATGTGTTTTAATAACCCACCTGCTGATTGCGCGAGGCTGTAAGATGATGTGGAACAGAGAAAAAATTTCAGTTTCATATTCTCTCTAAAAACTGCTAGAAGAGTATAACTACTCACATTTAAAACAGGCAGAAGGAAAATTATTCAGGACGTCTCCTGACAAGGGTAAGAACAAAGGGAAATTAACTTTACAGTCACAGTAGATATTGTGGGGATTTTTTGTTAATTTGTTTTTTTAAAATCTCTCAGGACTGTCTTCATAACAGACTGTTTGAGAAGTTTATTGGCTCTTGTACTCCTGACTTCAGCACTAAGTACTGAATTTGAAGGTGACCGTACTGGCATTTCATGTTTCTGTAGGCAAGCAAAGAAAGCTTCTTTCCGTGGCAGTGAAACTACAGTGGTCTTTTGAAAATAGCCATGAGTACAAAACACACTAAAGAAAAACACATTTTACATATAGCAAGGTAGTTATCAGAGTTTAAGATCTCCCTGCAAAACATGCCTTCTCTGAAGTAACTAGAAATACCTATGACCTTTCAAGAAAATGAAATCTGTTATTCAGATCCACTCCCATGTCACACCCTTGATAACTTATCAAGTTCACTCCTTTTGGCAAACACCAGAGTAATATATCCTGATCTGAATACTCTCAGCTGTCTGAGCCAAAAGCATTAGCTTTCAGGTAGCTTTCAATGCCAAGAAAGACAGACTACAATGCAGATGATCTAACAGGACAAAAAGCTAACAGTCTCAGCAGCAAAGAAAAATTGTGGTCAGAGGATCATTGTTGCAAAGGACATTGTTTTTCAGAAGCACCTTACCCTGTTGTCATAGACCTTCTTAAGTGCTTCATAGCGGATGGACCCCTGAAAAATCACCCCTTGGAAGGTGTTGCTTTTGTCACTGGCCACCAGCTCCACACAGACCATTTCTCCTTCTCCCACAGTCATGTCACTGAAAACCTGCCAAAGATGCAAGATGAAACACTTCAAGGCAAACTGCCGCTGCTGAAGTCCAAATATATTCAGATTCCCATTATTCTCCATAGGCCCAAGGCAGTTGCAATGTAAATGGCAGAAAGCAAGGGAGCTGTATGCTCCACCCCAGCCTTTTAAAGAACCAGACTTCAGGCAGTGCACGCTGTAAATTATGTGTTGAGATAGCAGCTCTCGCATCAGCTTGTCTTGCTTTAGCCCACCATAAAGACAGATGCCAAAATCCAGCTTTAAGCTCAGATATCAAACATTAAAGAAAGACGATGGTCAAATAAATTAAGACAAAAACTACTAGAAGATAACCCTCAGTTAGCCGAGAACATTTGTTAAAAAGGTACAAGAAAACAGCTAATCAGGACATAAGACTAGAATAGGACAAAACTGCTGCTGCAACAAGGAACTCACCTCTTCAAAACTGTCAATCATGAAGAATATGTTGGGGTAGCTGATCTTTGACTCCTCTCCTTTACTGTCCATTGGGTGTTTGCTAGGAGACGCAAACACTTGCTGAGAAGGATATGAAAAAAACCCAAACATCTAAGTTAAATGTGCTCAGGAACAGACACACTGAATACCAGGCAAGCAATACCAAAACACTGGTCAGTCAGCCAACATTTTCACTTATGCTGGAGATGCTGGACATCCTGCAGGCAAAGCTGAGCTGGTTTCTGACTACAGCCCATTTTGCAATAATGACAACACTTGTGAAATCCTTGAGTTTTCACATGCAAGTTATCAAATACTGCTTGCCCCACAGTAAATGTCCCTGTGTGTACCTGACCGCTCTCCATCCTATGGTACAGCTAAGGTATCCTCCTTTTCATCAACAGAGAAAACCACCTTGAGCTGCCTTTAAGTTATTGCAATGCACTGCAAAGTAAAAGCACGCACAGCAGGAAAGTTACCATGGAGTAGCTGATCTAACACTATTTGCTTGTATAGTTAATGTCATTGTTATTGTTTGCTTAGTACTACGATAAGATCAACGTCACTCAGTAATGGGAAGCATGGTCTGCAGAAGGACAAGCACTTGATTTCTCATCCTCATCCTCTGCTTCTGCTTCCTTCTCTACCCACTGTGCTTCCTCTTGTGTGTTCTTCCCTTTGAAGCAGTTTCTGAACTCCTTTGGTCACTTCACTCCTCAAAAGCAACCTATGTTTAAATAGCTAAAGGCTTTAGATTTTATCATTCCAGCAAGATTAGCAAGCAGAAAAAGAGGGAGAAGAATTCATATCAAGTAGCTTTCTTTGCTTCCACCTCTGTTTAAAAACAAAGCTTTGCATTAAAGAAACCTGTCAAATCTTAGCCCACTGTGAATGTGTTGAAAGCTCTGAATACGCTCAGATTGTCAGGCTTGTGATACTCTTGCTACAAACCACTCAACACAAAACATGACAGAGTAGGATGTTAGATATTCATGAGAGTGTTGCTTTTCCTTATCAGTAATTAGGAAGCCTACATGCACATTTAAATACAGATTATTAAAAAGAAAGATTGCTCCACGACAGGAAACAGCATTAGAAAGTAGCAAGACTCCTCAAAGATGATACTTGCACCAATGCCTGCCAATGCCTGAAACAAGGACATCTTCCCAGGCATCCTTCTTCTCATGCTATCCAATGTAAAGCAAAAAAACCTAACCCCAGACTCATCTCCAGTCAGACACACCTGAGGAAAATACAGTTTGTAGGGATCTTATTGTCAAGCCAGCAGAGAATCAATGTACTCTGCAAAATAATTTAGGGGAAAGTCCGCCTTTTTTACACTGGTTTCATGCCTTAGGTACTCTGCTGGTATGAACACAGTAGCTTTTGTCGTAGGTCTGCAGTAGCACAGCAAGTCCCGTGCCTGAATAGGGCTTCTACCTATTCAGCATCTGGCTGCACATTGACAGGATAACATACGCTTTCTAAACCAAAAACCATCAGAGCAGTAATATAGATCCAAAAATGTTGGCTTTTGTTCATTGAAAACCAAGAGCCTCAATGGTGCATGTTACAAGAAAATGTTCTACTGCAAATATGCTTTCCACAGTACATAGAATTGCCTTTTCTCTGTCCATAGATCAACTTCGTGACGTTGAAATGTTACTAGCATGTACTGGTAAGTTTTAATGTGTGCCGAGTTTATCCTAGAAAAGGGGAGACACATTAAAATGCATAAAGCAGTCCCACAGTATAAGCCCCTAGGAATGAGGAACAGAAAACCTCCTCCTTATTCCGAACACTGCTCACATGCAGTGAGGGCAGTCCCTTATCCTCATCTTCCTAGTTTTCAAATCTGCAAGTAATATTTACAGGTTTTTCTCAAAAGAATTTTGCAGAAGTTAACTGGGGGTGAAATCTGGACTAGTAAACAGTGGAAAAAGCAATGAGAAATAAAAGGCTTACATCAGCGGTATAGTGTGGTGTCTCAACAGCACCAAAAGAAGGGAATTATGTGTCTAACTAATTTAAATTACAAATACAATAATCAGTGTTGCTAGTTTTGTTTGTAGGCAAAGCAACAATGGGCTTAAAGTGGTAAAACAAAATTAAAGGATTAAAAAGCTCTGGTTTATATTAGGTAAAGCCATGCAATCAGCTGAATGAGCTAAAGGAATGGAAATGCCTGGGAGAAACAGCCTTTTAAAAGCAACAGGAACCTTTTAAAGAAGAATTTCTGCCAACTAGGAGAAGTTCTTGCAAGGTCTGCTGGAAACTGAGCGAGAAGTCTGGGGTTTCTTGTTCCTATCCCCTCCATGCTTTTTATTCAGTCTCCTCCGCTATGCTAAACCCTGGATTAACTGTATGCTGCACTCAAGCAAGTGATAAAAAGCCTTTGGTGTGGAGATGGAAGGAACAAGCAGTTTAGGACAGAAAACAAGAATCTCATAAAACAATAAAAAGATAAATTGGTAATCAGTAAATCGTCTACCATTTAACAGCCCTACATTACAGATTTACCCTGAAGGCTTCTCATAACTCAGGTCTCATACAATTTCATGATTATCCTCACGTTTACCCTCAGAGCGGTTAACAGTTGGGCATGCTTCCTCCCCCCACCCCCCAGCACCCTCCCTGCTCAAATCCAGTAGGCAAAGATATAAATCTTGGAAGCATGAAGAGGTCTTTATAATTTTTTGAGAGGGGCTATAATGGACATTTAGATCTCACATTTAGATGACTGGCAGGAAATGTCACCAGACAAGGACTTGAGATGCTTCACAAGGATGCATCTGTCAGAGCACAGCCTGGGAACCACTGCCCTGGTTTTGATACCGTGTTTAAGATTAGGTAATACTGGCTGCCAACCTCTTATCCACAGTAATAACAGAGTAATCTCACCTGAGATTTCTTTTTGTGGATGTGAATATCTCCTCCATCAGAGCGTGTGCACACAGCACATGTCACCACATAATCCAGCTAAAACAGGGCACCAAACAGAGAAATAAGGGTTTGGAGTTAGAAAAACAAAACACTCATGTGCATGAAGCAGAACACGTTTTGTCTTAATATTTTTAGCTCTTTGGCTATACAGTAAGGTGTTTTGGTATTGCTGCTTTCTTTATTCTCTTTACTATCCTGAAACTCCTACAATTTTCAAGCCTATGTTTATTAACTCAGTGATACTGAAATCTTTTGCACAGATGCTTGCTGTGGTGCACAACCTGTGGGTAAAGAAACTCCCGTCAATATTGTTTAACACTGGCTTACTGGTCAGCTGGGGAATAACTGTGACACACACACACAAGCACACTTTAAGGTAGAAATGCAAAAGATATCCTCCTTTCGAAAAGGCAAAAATAGAAGCACTAATGAACAGAAGCAATGCATTGGAGAGGTCAGAAATGATGAACGTAGCTGGCCAAACAAGCTGAAAAAGCTTGTAAGAAGCAAGTGTGATAGCTCTGGACAGCAATGCCCAGCTGTAACAGCATCTCTGAATTCTGCCTGTAGCAAATGGATTCTGGTATAATTCAGCATCAAATAAAGGCAGAAACTGCTCTCTGCAGAGAAGTTCTGCAATGAGACTTTTGGGAGGAAGTAGAGAGAATGAAAACAATTTATTTTCCAGGATGTGTGCAATAAGCCAGCAGCCTCTCATTCCGAGATCATAATCAACAAAACTTTTAAGGGATCTCGAATGACTATAGCAACATTCAGCTTCCCTAAGCGCCAATGTAAAATATGCAATAACTAAGCAATCTATGAGTTAATTAAAGAAATAATTTGTGCGTCATGTTACCACCACCACAAAAAAAAAAAAGTTTTATTAAAGTTCTGATGTCAAGAGCAGCAAACCCAGTGTAATACATGACACCTTTACTGCATTTCCACTTAACAGTTCCCTCTCTTAGCTGCACCAGTGTCATGAACTCTAACGGAGATGTGGAAATGTTGTTTGTCTAACAGTCTCGTTCACTCTCAAAAACTAATAAACTTGACAAAGCTTTCCATTTTGCAGAACTTTGTTACAATGCATAAAATTCAGCCCAGCTTCACTAGATATATTTAAAGTTTTTTGAGGAAAGCTATTGGGCCTCTCCTGAAAAATGGTACACATCTCTATGTTCATTTAGACTCTGAAAGGCAGAATTAAGACCATGTTTTCTTCTTATCCTCCAGCAGTGTTCAAATGCCCTGAGCTAGGGAGGAAAGGGGACAGATCAAAGCCTTCCCCAAAACCTCTCCAGCATATACAGCCCATGAAAATTAGATAAGCATCACTGTTACCTTCTGTAGGATGAGGTTCAAGTAGACGCTCTCTTCCCAGTCAATGTCTGGGTCTCCCAGGCCAGGCAGCTTCTTAGAATCTCTCCGGTAAACTTCAACTTCAACCTGCTAAAAAAAAAAAAAAAAAAAAAAAAAAAAATCACATTACCTAAAGGTACCTATTTGCATACATAAAACTGACACCAGAAGCTGCATGTTGTGTAGCTTCCTGCTGTATTTTTCTGTCAGGATCAGATTTTGTTGACCAGAGGACAGGTGATGTGAAGGAGAACAGGTGAGAACGGCAGCGCTGTGCAGGGGAATCTGAGTTCTGGACAGCAACTTCATTTATTCCTTATGATGGGTGTGTTTTAGCAAAAAAGAAATCAATAAAATTTGCCATCCATACACACATATACTCTTAACACAATTCCTTGGAACCAAACTTGTCAACAGACTGAGGCTCAGCATCATCCAGCTGGTAGCTGTTGCTTGCTCCCAGGTGTGGTGGGAGACTCTGGGGAGATGAAGTTCACTAATTAGTGCCTCACAGGGGACATCTTGGTAACCCCTCTTCTAAATGTTTCACACTGACAGTACTGACTGGACCTAACTACATGCGAGATTTTCAGTGTACCAAAACCAAGCAAATGAAAACCCCCAAATAATCCCAGAAAGCAGAAACAACGCTACCAATGCCAACATATTGAAGCAGCTGAGATAAATATAAAACTTGACTTTATGTGGTACACAGAGTTAAACAATGGTTTGACACTTAAAAAAAAAAAAATCCACAGCACGGCTTAATCTCTGAATTGGTGTGTAATACAAAATAGGGTGACAAGTCGCACGCTTAACAGCTGGCAAAGCTATGCACTACCTGGACAGAATACCTTTGTTTGTCAAGTACCTTTTTTTGTGAACACAGCAACGTACTTCAACAGGTGTTTAAGAAATATCTGGACTATCGGGATCAGTTGACACCACTGCAAACAGGGCAATTCATGAACCTTTCTTTGCTTCGGTTGGGGCAGAGAAAGAAGGGTAGAGCTGATTTCTTAAAAAACAGTTTGTCATGAGAGTCATAATATGTAAGTGAAATCAAACAGAGTAAGGTTAAGCCCTATAGCAACTGTGTATTTATTCCACCTTCTCTGGGAAGCATAAAGCTACCGGACCGAAATAGTGAAGAACAATGAAACGGAACAATCTTTCAGGGGTGACACCATCATCAGATAACATGAAAACTGAATGCACTGTTTTCTATCATTAAGTTTTTTTACTTACATGTATCTTGTAAAAACGCCTATAGACATCCATCATCATTCCTTTGCTTTTTCTTTTTTCTAAAGCTCCTAATGAATTTTTCTATTGGCAATATAATTGCACAAACTAGTGAGTTACTGTAAAAAATTAAGATGTGAGCAGCTGAAGGAAATAAGCTAATTTAAATTAATTTCCAGATAAACAAAGGTGATGTTTGCACTTCTGTGCCTAAAAGCACAGAAACATCACATTCGCAAGATTCCAGAAATACCCTGTGAAACAAAAGCCGTCCTGTCTCCGAAGGAAAGACGCGGCGAGAGGACCGGGTGAAGGCAGGACTGAGTAACTGGAGGGTAAAACTCCAGCTCTAATGCACGCCAGGATAAGCGAGACCAAGTGCTCTGCAGACACCACCTCGGTCTCTTCTGCCTCCGTATCTGTGGAGCCTTTATTTTAATCCAGGTAGAGTTGAATCGTCTCTCAATGATAAAGTTTAAACTTCCCTTTGCAGAAGGCAGCCACTCATTTTTTCTGCTGGTGAAGTTAATTCACACACTGAACTACTTCTCCCCAGCAATTACAAAGCCATTGCACAGCAACTCTTTCATGGAACGCTCCCCCAACCCTGTCACAGATAACAACAGAAAAAGGATCTTTCTTTAATCACTTTTTCCCTGTGCACTAATTTAGGGTAGGATTCCTGGACAGCACAACCCATGGGTTAGGGCACAGTGGATCACCACAAATCACCGCCACAGCTGCTCCCCAAGCCAAGTGTTTAAGCCGCACTGTACTCCAAAGGACATTAATTGAGGGAATTCAAGGGACTAGGGATTTTTTTTTGCCAGGCAATAAACTGCAAAGGGTATAGATCTCTGTTCAACAGGTCAAACTGGGCAGGACAGGGGCAACCTCTTCCCAGAGAGAGAGGAGCCATCAGCAGCCAGAAGCAACAGAGGCAGCACTCATCCGACCTCAGAAAGACAGAAAATGGGACTTCCAAATGCTCTCCACGGCGCTGGCACCTGCTGGATGTGTTCTGCAGCTCCTGCTCGTGCACAGGTAAGTGTCCTCGGTGAGCACCAGGGGAACCAACCAGCCCTCCCCAGCACTAGGGCAGTAGTTACACCAAGAAGCCAGCATTTGCCACAGCAGTCAAGTAGTTTCTGATGCCTTACTTGCCAGAGGATCTGCTTTGTAAAATGCAATGAGCCCTCACCAGGGTGCTGTAACAAGCAGCACCACCGCTCCCCATCTGACTGGTAATACGCTTCACAGCACAGGCACCCAAATTACAAGTCACTTGTGAAAAAACATCTCACTCCTTACCTCATAAACACCTCTATCTGCAACATCTCTTTTAGTCATTTCTAAACAGTTCTTCCAGAAATAGCAAAAAGGCATCCGTAAGGCATCTCTGCATAAAGCAAAGTGCTAAATCTAGGTTGGTCAAAACAAACAGCACTTTCCAGGGGCTCAATTTCTCATGCAAGTGCTGTAGCTCACAGATTAATTTCAGCTACCTACTACTGCCACGGTGCTGGACACATGAAGGTGGCCATGTGACATTATGTGAAATAAATCAACGGGCTTGGTTCAACTCATAGAAAATGATTTTGCTGCTGCTGGCACACTGTGGAGTCTCAGGCGGGGCCAAGGACATAGGAAAGACTGGGACTGACTCCATTCAGACCCTGCAGGCACTTATTCAGCATTAGCCAATGAAGGAGGCATCCAAATCAATCACTAAAAAAAAAAAATTAAAAAAAATATTTCAAAACCTCATACAAAGAACTTTAAACACAAATTTTCACTGTTCCATACTTCTTAATCATAACTGTTTAAAATCAGCAATCTAAATTTCTTGGCGGCCTGACCTAATTTGTCCATGTCCCAAGGAAGCTTGCTCAGCATCTGTACGCTTACCTTCCTGGTACTATGTACAAACAGCATGTATGCCAAGAATGTAAAATCAAAACCTGAAGCCTCAGAAAGCCCCACTACTCAGGCTCCTTATGTGCAATAGAATTGCAGTTGTAAGACCGCATAAATACCATAGAAGTAGCTACCTTAGCGGTCACCAGGGGATTTTCTTCATTTAAGTCCCAATCCAAAAACCAAGGGGCAAGTACTAACCTTTTATATTTAAGTGAATAATTTCAAGTGAATGTAGGCATTTGGGATTGACAGCATGGGAAACAGAAGACTGACGTGTTCACTGTTCTGACCTCTAAGTTCTCAGACATCAACAAATAGGAGTGCTGTCAGTGAGTTCCCAGTAATAGAAACCATTACATGAGTTTAGGTAAGTCAGTGTTGCCAGTGCTGAGCACAGCACTTCCTAAATGAAGAGAAATATCTGCCTTACAGAAGCATTGTCTTATATTTACATAGACATCACATGGTAAAGGTGAGCCCAATTTTTTATATATATAGATAAATTTATATATATATATAAAATCTAAATAAAAAATTAAAATACAATTTCTTAGTATACTTTATGCTTTCCATCAGAACACCATTTTGTGATATTCTAGGCTTAATTCATGTTGTCATGTTTGGCCTCCTGAAGTTAAGAAATGATACGGATTGGAGAACATCCTGAATTTCAGACAGCTGGATCCTCCCAAGAAAACAAGTCTGTCTCAGCCGGCGATCCAGGAGACACTGGGTCTTTTTCCAGGTCTGCTGCTGATTCACTTGGCCATACCTCACCTCTATGCTTGTTTATCTGGCTTTAGATTAGATGGGCTTTCCTGCAAGCATGAAAACTTATTAATAGAAAGAACTACGTAAATACTAATTATTTATTCCTGGTGAAATCCAAAAGCCAAGCTGGATATTTCCTCATTCAAGTCAAGATCACGACTCTCCTACAGTTTCAGCAAGCTAAAATCCATTATGCCACCTTTGTAAGTTTTCACAGGGTTACTGAGCTAAGGCTGTAAAGGAGAATTACATCAGCAAGGCTGACCTCCTATGTGTCACAGACATTTTATCCTGTTACTTCTTCACAAAACCCAGTTAATCACATTTGACTAGGCAGCGCCTGGGAAAATACCTTATTTTGAGAACTCATTCTAATGCTTAATCATCCTCTTGGTTGAAAGTGTGCAACTTCATTTAATTCAGCTCCTTTCCTTTTGCCAGCTTCTGGTTCTTGTCATGCCCATTTCCACTATATTAAGGAGCCCTTTGATGTTCCATTTTGGGGTTTGGGGGTGGGGTTTTTTTGGTCATTTGTTAATTTTTCAGATAAACCGGACAAAATTCCTTTAGGAGGTCTTCTGTGCCTCTGAGCAGGGCACCTCTGCAGAACTTGTGCTCCTCTTCCACCCTCTTGGTATTTCACCTGTACTGGAGTTGCCTGATACCAGTACAGCACTGGTGTACACACTCATCCTACTCCCTGGGGATTGCACTTTTTCTGCACACCAACATAACTGCATGCTAAATAACGTGCACTCTGTGCCTTGCCCTGCCCTTTCCAAAGCCTGTGTGCACTCCTGGCGCTGAAGTACTGAACTATACTAATAAACGGATCCACATTTCCTAGGGATCAGGCTGCACAGTCCGATGGTCACACCCTCGTAATTCATGCAGCACCGACGTGTCATCCGCAAATCTGCATCCACTGTAGTTTTATAATCCCAGCCACCGATACCTGCAGAGCCTCCTTACAAACACCTCCCCCTCAGGTCGTTTTCCCCTTCGCCCGCTCCATTTTAACCACTCCTGCTAGCCAGGAGCCCCACCATCATTCTGCTTTTCCTCAGCCTGTTTCTTTTCCATGCTTGGCAAATGTTCTGGCTACCTTCTTGCACAGCTCTCGCGTACCAGTATGGTCCATCCCTGGGACATCATGGGCTTCTGTGCCACAATGCTCGTGCCTGCGCTGGAGTGACACCAGAGGTCTTGGAGAAGCCTCACAGCTACTTCCAGCTGCAGCTACTGCCACCCAAAACACACCTTATTACCAAAACCGTTGTCAGGAGTTACCATCTGCACAAAAAGAACATCCTGAGCCCAAAGGAGCAAAGTGTCTATTAACACTGGTGTATTTTATTCACAGAAATATGCCTGTCAGAGATGAATGTATTACGGACTGGTTACCTTTACACAAAAGAACTCAGGCCATACAAGATCTTGTACTGGAAGCCAATATAATGCGTGTGTTAAGGTACACGCTTACAAACAGCTGGAACATTTTTATCACAAAACCAGAAAAACCCATCTAAGACCCCAGTCCAAGTTTAAAATCTTTGTGATAAACTGGATACTTTTCCCACCATGCCTATTTGCTCCCCAAAACTTCCAGAATACAGTCAATCTTTTCAACTGATATTAATAATATGAACATTGGGATATTTAGGCCCTCCGCCCAAAAAAACCCTCACTCAGGAGAGCATTCATTTTATACAGCTGCCAAGGCATTAGAGCTGTTTGATGAAACCCATGTGAATTGAAAATCACCATGTTTGCACAGCTTAGCAGATAAGCCTTTGAAAAACTCTTGAAAAGAAATCTACAATCAAAATCGATACAGGCTGTCAGCTGGGCAGCACGGAAAGCACGGGGTAATAAGAACAGGGTTTACAAGAAGCACTATTTTGTTGGCATTCAGAAGCCATCCAAAAAAGCAGATTCTGGTTTTCTGTTAAAAGAAAAGTCTAATGGGATTACAGTTTGCAGGTTTTTTTCAGACCACATTCACTAAAAAACAGTAAAGGGGAGGGGGTCGAACATGAAAAGGAAGAGGAAGAAGATACAGTGAACAGAATTCAAGACTTTTTCCGCAATACAAGGTCAGTGAGGAAATGGTCCTACTGTCTCCAGAGCCAGCTGCAATACAGAGACTGAAATGTGATTTTTAGGAATTTACATTGGCAGGTTTGGTTCAAAAGATCAGGAAGAATATTAGCAAAAGAGAAGAGTTTCTTTTAAAAACTGGTCCATCTTCTACAAAAGCAGAATTATCCCAGAGCTTGTGTTTACCAGTGCACAGTTTTAAAAGCCCCCATCACATGGTACGTCCAACTATTGTGAAGCCCAGTGGCTTTCAACATTAGAAGCATCTTCCTCACATTTATCCAAGTATCTCCTTTTACTAGTCTTCCCTGTAGCAAAAAGGTATAATTCCAAAATGGTATCTTATACACTAACCAAATTAAGTGGTCTTTCTAAATTCACTGACCAAAGGAACTAATATCCTTCTCTTCCATGCTTCAGATCCACTCCCAAACATGGTCCCTAGTTTGTTCTGCTTTTTTCCTGTGTGTTATCTGCCAGCCACTTGTTTTACTTTCCTCCCATAATCTCTTTTCAGCACTGAGCTACCTGTAAGTAAATGGTGTAATCCTGATGGACATTCACAGAGCAAGTTGGTATTACCAGCAGCGTAGCACGTCTCCATTTTCTAGACAACATTTTAGTCTTGGGACACCTAATATTTTGTACCTCCACAGGCACTTACTAAAGCACCTAATCCCATAGCTGGGATTTTTTGTGCTGCATCCTCACCCCAGCAACTAAACCTACAGGAGTAGGAAACCAAATAGCTTTGGTACCGGTATGTTAGAATCATAGAATCGTTTAGGTTGGAAAAGACCTTTAAGATCATCAAGTCCAACCGTTAACCTAACCCTGCCATCCCACCACTAAACCATGCCTCTAAGCACCTCGTCTACCCGTCTTTTAAATGCCTCCAGGGATGGGGACTCGACCACTTCCCTGGGCAGCCCCTTCCAGTGCCTGACAACCCTTTCTGTGAAGTTTTTCCTAATGTGCAACCTAAACCTGCCCTGGCGCAACTTCAGACCGTTTCCCCTTGTCCTATCGCCTGTTACCTGGGAGAAGAGGCTGACCCCCACCTTGCTACAGCCTCCTGTCATGCAGTTGTAGAGGGCGATAAGGCCTCCCCTCAGCCTCCTCTTCTGCAACAGCATGAGCCTGGCACAAGTCAGCAACTCAAGCTGTTAGGCTTTCTTGTTCCATTTAAGCAGCGTTCCATGCAGCAACACCACTACCCCAGCGTGGAGTTGGAAGTAAGGAGTTGCTCCACAGTCTGCAGGCAGCCACAGACACACATGTACCCCATCTGGGCCTTCTCTGAGCAGGAGTGTTGGTTCTCCAGGATTCGGGGCATCAGAAGAGCCTCTCCATGCAGACGTGACACTCAGCTGCTTTCATATCAGACTTGTACATAATTGATATATACGACGCTTCACACAGCACAAGGCATTTAGTTATAAATTTGGACTTTGAAAGAAAATCACATTTTTACCAGTATAAACTATCATGATAGAATTTTTCTCTTAGGGGAATGAAAAATGTCTTAAAAAAAATTCAGAGAAAATATTTAAAGTACAACATAGAAGTGGTGCTAAATGCCAGCCATCAAAAAATGCCAGGACAAAAAAAATAATTAAATTATATTAACTATAACTGCAATGTTAATGTAAGTTCTAGCTATATTCCCAAGGTGGGCAGAACATCAAACCCCCTTTTCCTTCTGGATCCATTTGAAAACACACATTACAAGTAACTTGAAACACTTCATATAGCACCACTAGTGCTACTATAGGAAGACAGTTTATGGATGTGAAGGAGAGAGAATTTATGACTATAGCAGCTTTTTATTAGAACAAACTGGTTAGCCAGTAAGAACAAACTTTGGGGCATAAGCACTCATCTTTGACTCCTTCTACCACAAAAAATAATGTTTTTTTCCCCAACCTAAGCAAAAACATCAATTTCACTCCCAAACCTCAGCTCTCCAGTAACCTGAAAATATAGTACCTTCAATGGATTCTCAAAACCCAATATACTTGTGGACATCATCTCCATGATTTATGTCACCAAGACTATCATGGCTACAAATGCATTTTGGAGGCAGCAATCAAGCTGTAATAAGCTATTGGAAAGCTTAGAAGAGTCCTAAAAAAGGCATTAAGAGAAAAATCCAGGTCCTCTGAGAGAAGTGGGCCTCCATTAGCATGCAAATGACCAAGGGCATTTGCTTCCTATGTTTTACTTTCACTGTAGCTCTGAAACACTTTAAATCCCAGCAGGCTTACTCCTAATGATGTTAACTATAAGAAAAAATACATGCACATCCCCTTATAACTTTCAGAATATTATTTAAATTAAAGATGTAGCAACCCTCAGTTTTGAATCAGCCTCATAAATGCTTCGAGCTAATTGAATACACTAGTGATGGGAAAAGGAAGGGTTATATTGATTTCTGCATCTAAAAAAAGTTTTAAAAAAAATCAATAAGCACCATGACCCCGATTTAATGCAGAGCACGCTACCCTGGTCTGAACATTTTATGGTATTTTTACTAGCAGGTGTCAGGTCTGAGATTAGCAGATATTAGAAGGTAGATTCAGTCCGAGCCAAAGCTACCCAGTACCAGAAGAGAGGGTTTGTGTGCAGCGATCCCTGTTCATCTTGCTCTTGGGGAGGGGATGGAGGTAATTCATTAACAAAAAAAAAAAAAAAAAAAAAAAAAAGCGGAAAATAAGACTGCTGCCTGAAACCCAGCAGCAATACAGATCTGTGTGACAAATCCTGAAATCTTTGCAACGTCTCTGACTTTAGCACCTCCTTCAGCTGATAGGAGCAAGACTGGCTGCACAGAG